>NW_023604861.1:78917398-79017398 GCF_014898055.3 Talpa occidentalis | reverse complement strand
ACTGGTTTGGTTTTAATGGCCAGGAGCTCCTAGCACTCACTCCCGGTCTATTTACCAGGTAGGGGACCTCCGGGTGAATGGCTTGAGGATGGCTTTCGCTTGCGTGACTTGAATACAGTCACTATGGGGGACTTGCCTGCTCGGTTGGACTGGTCTATCATGGGCTGCACTATTCTTCTCCGGGCATTAATAAACCTGCAAATAAGAGAGTAAAGCAAGTCGTTACTCCTTAAAAAAAAAAAAAAAAATGGGGGTGGGAGGCTGGAGGGAGGAAGAGGAGCGGATGAATCACAGCGAGAGCAAAGCTAGATCATGGCAAAATGAGGCTGCCTTGGTTCTCTCCACAGCTCTATGTGCAGCTTCGCATGCTGCAAAACCTATCACCCCCAGTGACCTTTGAGTACACAGGCTTGGGGTTTCTGAGTTGATTTATGTTTGCCTGTTTTACCACAGTTGGACACTTCCATTTCATCTTTTCATGGGGGAATTAGCAGAGTTTTCAGGAAACAATACTAGCCACCACTCTTTTCAGTTGCAAGGGGAGAAATTCGGTGTAGAGAGTGAGATGTTCAGAGGGCATCTGTTACTTCTCCTAATTAGTAACATTTCAATCTTACCTTCTCGGCTTCGTTTTCACAGTTTTTATCAAAACCTTTCCTACCTCTTGCAAATCTAATTCTATTTTAATGCCCACTATTAAGATAATGAACTGGGACGGCAGCACACCATCAAATGAGAGAATGTCTGGAGTTTATCACCACTAACTCACACCGCTGGGGACTTCAGAGAAACGCATTCCTTGTAGAGATTTCTTAGAGGTTTTTTTTTTTTGGTTCTTTATGCAAAGTCTGAGGTCAAGGCAAGGTCACAACTATACAGTAATTGAACTTATAATCTTACTTTCTCCAGCTAGTCCAGAAAATTTATAATAAATAATTTTATTAAACATTAATAAGATTTTAGGGGTGCAATTTATGTAGCCCCTCAAAAAATGGTAAGCCACTGAAAAAATTTTTTTAAAGTAGTTAATACAAAGTTTCCAGAGACATGCTATTGAAATTTCTAACTCTTGAGATCAGTTTGTATTACATAATACTAAGAATTCCATAGCAGGTACAGAAAATGAACAGGACATACTCGATTCTGAAACAGTAAACTGCTTTTAGTGCTCAGTTCAGATCTGAATATATTAAACATGAGCATCACATAAAAAATACAATGAAAAGTTTAGTAATGCATTATTAATAACTAAAGTATCCACAGTCCAGTATGCATTCTAGTTTATAAATCTGCCCACTTGAGAAGGAAAATAATTCCTCAAAACCAAACCATTAAACAAAGTGGGACAAGTATTTAAAATACAAGTGTATGGTTCATGAGAGTTTAAGAATCTCAGTATCCTGTATTCTTACGTTCTTTCATTATCTGAGAAGTAATTAAAATAAATAATGAGACCATAATCTAACTAAAGGAGACTGTTGATGCTAACTCTTATTGGCAATATATATTAGATCAGTTCTTGTATATGAAGTCCCTGAACTGCTAATAAAAATATTTAAAACACAGATCTCCAACAAATTGTGTTGCAAATCAGGTTATCATTATCTTGTATAAACCATGAAAATTGGAATCATGTGAGCAGAAGGTTAGATTAATTCTCCATTCTCATTATAAGCACAGGTGTAGCACAAACACCATGTGAAATAACCAATTAAAATGAAAAAAAAATCTGCCTTTTCATTAGCTGCCTTCACTGCATGACCAATTAGAAAATTATTTAATATTACTATTCTGCATATACCAAAAGTAATTTTCATAGTAACTAACATAGGTAGCAGTGCAAAAACGTCTTTCCTGTGACTGTTCATAATATACAAACTCTTAGCGGGAAGGAACTCTGATAACTTTAAAGTCCTTTCAAAAACATAATATTTTATAGATTTGATTTACTCCATCTAAAAGTAGGAAGACGATTGATTGTCTTTTAACAAATGAGAATCCAAGACTCAGAGAAATGAAGTGATTTATTTGAGGTCACATGTTACCCAAGAGATGTTAATACTTTGCTGAATGACACACAGCTGGCAAATGGCAGCAAGCACCCTCCCCTCTAACATCCTGTCCAGAGCATGGCTGCTATTGTGCCACCCATCTAGAATATTCCACACTAGATATTGAAAATTTAAGTGATTTTCAGCCAAAAACCAGAGGCAAAACCCTATAGTTGAGTCCAGGAATAGCATGTCTGAACATTTTGTAGACTGGAGATTTTGATGACTATATTACATCTATAAATAGACAAAGATAAGGTTACAGATAAGAAAATTTAGTTATTTGACTTATCTATGTTCAAAGCGTGTTTCCTCCGTACTCATACATTCGGGTTTCCAAAGACTGTTTCCTAAAAAGTAGCTTAGGTTTGACTTTATGACTATTAATCCCAAGGTATCATAGAAGAACTTAGGGCTTTAGTCATCACCAAACTTGGTGACTGACATGAATCCCCTTCTGTTATCCTCACCAAGTACCTGGGTAGCCTCTGCCAGACTGATTCCTACACAGCACCAGTCACCTTACCTGTGAGTGCACTCCATCTGTGGACATGGCAAACTGCTAGAGGATTCTGCTTGACTTGATTTAAAACACTTTCTCTAGTACAATTCCTTGGAGTAATTTAAACAAGACTAACCTCACTTCCTCAAGGAAGCCTTTCAAATATTTAAACTATAGCCCCTAGATTAAACATCCATGATTCTTAACAAGTTCCCTCTAGAATGTGAGTTCTAGGATTTTGAGTTTCCTCATCACTTGGGCCACTCTGATCACTGTGCTGAGGATCAGCTTCAGGAAGGTCTTCAGTAGAACAACACTACATGCAGTTACTCCAGGTCTGCTCTGGTCCCCATGTGGAAAGTCAGTTCCGCATCAGTCTCTTAGCTAAGGGGCCACAGGTACTCAGTGCTATTTGGGTCAGTTTGGTGACAATAACCATTTGTTGTTATTGACAACACAGTTGTAGGCTTCCTACTGGACACATAGTTATAAAGATGAGAATCCTTTCATTAAAAAAAATTAAAGGACACTGAAAACCTAAGAACATCTAATCACTTTGACCACATAAGTGCTTGGAACTTCTCATTTTGAAAACATTAGTTACAAGCTTTTTTCCATACAATGAACAGTACCAACACATAGGATACAATAAGCTCTCAGAATTAAAATTCCTGTTCTTATAAAAAGCAACAATATTTTTTTCTGGGAAGACACCTTTTATCCACCATCTGCTATCAAAATAGACATCTTTATCCAAAAATAACTAGGTAAATAGCAGGATTATATTTGTTTAAATAATATCACCTTCCAATCTGAAAACCATCTAAACATTTAATGTTTACTGTTCAGGCCATTTAAACTCTAGTATATTTTATCGTTATCTTCGGCTCTCTTAAATGTACTCTCTTTGGAATTATGCTATGTACAGCAAAGTCATGTGTTTAGATGGCTTTGGGGTGAATTCAGATACAAAAACATTTTCCTTCTGGGCAAAGTAATAAAATGACATTCTTGCTCCTCCCACTATAAGTCAAACAGAGGTCAGTTCCTCCATCCCTGTATCTGTTTAAATAAACTGGTCCAGCTGTTTGTTTCTAAAACGCCCTTTGACCTTGTGTCTCATCCTCCCTGCTTTTGTGACAGAATGCTTTACTTTCCATTGTGGAACATTCTAAATTATCAAGAATTTTCTAAACTCTGAACCAAAAAGACCTTTAGATTTTATGTGAACTCAAATGAACATATTCCCTACTTACAGTACCGTTATGTCAAGAAGCATTAGTAAAATCATTAAGTTTGTGTGTTTGTATTCAATATATAAATGCATATTATTAAAGCTGGACATAGAAGAAACCATGTTTTTAAAGAGAACAAAAAAAAAATTCCAATTTTGAATCTACAATTTAAAAAAATTCTCCAACAACTAGAAAAAATACAAAATATGTTCACAAAATATACACAATCTTGAGAATCTTCTATATTAATTACACCTCTTTTAAAACTTTGTTTGTCTAAAGATGTAAGGAAAACTTTTACAATTACACAATTGATGCCTAAAATTTATAGTGCTTAAAACTCATATATGCAATGTCAAGGACACAGGGTAACAGGACAATATTTCTTACTGATTAAAATAGTTCCACACCTTGGTTTAATAGAATGTAGTTCCTATTTGCCTAAATTGGGCATTTAAAATGGTAAACCTTTTAATTAAGTGTACATTAAGGCTGGTAATTATCTTGTTTGCCTTTCCATGTTACATTCTGAACATCATGATATATACATGTAAACACACACACAGAGATATATATATTCCATTTTGCTTTGAAAATACAATCTTCTTTTGTGAAGCAATTTCAGAGAATTGGACACCCTGTAGATGGTAGAAGACTGAATTTGTAGAAGACTGAATTCTTTATAGTATTTCTTATTTATTTATTTATTTATTTATTTATTTATTTATTTATTTATGCAAGCACTGTGGCGCGGAAGGGTGAGAGAATTCACCAGAGCCAGAGGGGACAGCAGAGCAGGCAGACTGATGAAGTACACTGCTGAGGGGAGCAGTGGGCGGCAGGAGAGGTCTGTGCCATGTGGGGCCCTCGCCCAGCAGCCGGGAATCGAACCGGCGCTGCAGAGGCTGTGGGCAGCTTCGCAACCCAGCGCTCAACCGCTGCGCCACAGGGGAGGCCCAGTGTGAAATAATTCTTATATTTCTTTTTTTCATAGAATCAATGATTCCAACTTCTACCTGTGAACAAACTATCTCCTTTCTCAAAACAAGAGGTTTTACAAAGGAAAGAAGATAATTGATCAACTCTGTGGAGATATATTTATTTTTATCTAGTTATTTGTATAGGACTCAAGCCCTAATAAGATGGAGAGAAATACTGAAACAGGAGTAAAATCTTCAAAAATCAGAGACAGGATGATCTCAAATTTGAATTTTATTATTAGCATTAAAAAAAATAGGAATCAGACAAGGAGAATGGGAGGTAAATACAGTGTTTTGCTTTGCTCTTTCTTTTCTTTGTCCCCTTGGATGTTTATTTATCAGTAGACTTTTTAATTTTTTTCATTCTGCTAATTCCACCTATCTGCTTTCAGTCTCAGTCTTTGGATACTGCATAGTTTTCTGAATAGTTTTCTGAACAAGATCTGGTAGAACAGCTTTGTAAAGTTGACCTTTGTCCTTTAGTTTATCCTCCACTCCTTGCCCTGGTTACTTCCCACAAAACTGGATTGCTAAGTTTAGTTTCCTCTTCATGAGAACCAAAAGGCGTGCAGAGATCATAATGGGCATCCACTAGAACCAGAGCACAAGGCACACTTCCCCGGTTCCACAGGCAACATTTTCCACAAAGCTTTACCCTCTTCCTATACTCTTGCCCCCTCTGTCCTCCTTGTATGACTATTGTAAAACCAACAAAAGTAAAAAAAAAAAAAAAATTACTTGCTCACTTTCAGAAATGATATTTTCACCTTTACTCAATTAATTCTGTTCCTCCAGTGTGCATCATGCTATTCATTCACTGAATTAAGAGGAGCCCATATTTACTATTTTGCATGCCACAGGCAACTCAGTAAGTCACATAAAACCAAGATGTTGTTGTTTATGAAGAACATGACTCTCTTACATCCCTATAGTGCTCCTTGCCATTAGGCATAAGTAGATAGTCAGCAGGAAGTCAAATATGAAGAAATATCATTTTACATTACCCTCCCATGCCCAAGAAGCTAAAATTATCAACTTTTAGGAAAAGATTTCTTAAAGAGCAGAACATGTCAGTAGAGATACCTTCTATATCTATACTACCCATTAAAGAAAGGATGAATTATTATATCTTTGGTTGATTTTTATGTCTAGCTAGGAATACCTACATGAATACTCAAATAGTAACAAAAAGTAATACCATGTGTTTCTAAGTGTTAGTACTGGCGATTTCTGCAAGCCCTTTTCTTTATTCAATAAAAAACAATGTGTATATATAATACTTAACCGATATAAAATTCATGTTTGGTAATTTCTAGCAATACTTTTGTAGAATTGAGCTTTGTGAAAAATCTTCAAATATAAAATGACAGATTGGAAGGGAGCTGCTGAATTCTAGGATTTTTTTCTTTTTCCATTCCATAAATTTTCTAGATGTAGCATTTCTTTCAACTGTATCACAGTCATTTCAATAAAACAATATATACTATATTTTTAAAAGTCAGCACTTAATAATTCTAAGGCATGTTCTATAAACAAACCCTTTAGGGGAAGATTTCTAGCTATCTTCCAAATAGCTCTGCTCCTTTGTACAAGAAATCAACTTCAAAATCTTTAGCTGGAATTTTTCTTTTCAGATCTACATTTACTTATTGGATTTAATGATCCATAACTGGTGATCACCGGAGTCCAAGCCTTCTCCACTCCCTTTCTTTGTGAAATTAAATTTCATGAAACATGATTTTAAGATGCTCAAGAAAGTTGACTCAATCTCAAATCAAACTTTATGAAATCATGTTTTTGGCACCTTTTTCTAGTTTCTCAACCTCCTCCAGGATCTGACAGTTCCAGGACTGCAATACATCATCTGTGTGTCCGGGGGTGGAGGAGGTGAATGGACAGGAGGGGAGATGGGAGCACAGGCTCTGGTCTTCATTTACTCTAGAAACATAATATTGGAATTTGCCCAAATCACAAGACCATCAATCAACAGTCTGAGAAGTTTCCCCTTCTCTAGCAGTGATGGGCATATTTGTCAAATTATTCTAGAAAGAACTGAAGCTGTCTAAGACAACTGAAGAATTTAACTACATATAAAATTTTCTTCAAAGCAGCTAGTGGAAAAAAAAAAAGCACTAGTTAGTTGAAAATTATAATGTAAAGTAATAACAAAACCCATGCATTGTTTTGGACTTCAGAGGTTGAAATAACTTTCAAATACTTCATCATTAGGTATGTATTATACAAAGTTTTCCTTGAGAGCAAATTGTAAAATGACTTTTTTAATTCTAAAAGCAATATAAGCTTGCTGAACTCTCTACTTTCACCTGAATTCAAAGCAAAAGTGCCTTCCTTAATTGGGGGTGGGGGTGGTGTCTACCTCTATCTTTTGCTACTGCCTGCTGGCTATTTTCTAGATCACTAAGGCTCCAAACTCAGTTGTGGGGATAATGCATTAAACCTCACATAAGTAACACCTTAAAATAAATATCCATTGACATAAAAATATTTTAAATATCATGGACAAGTGGTCACATAAAGCATAGGTAACAAAATGGTATTTATAAAATATTTATTTAAATGTGATAATTTGCCAAATTTGAGTTTGTATAACCTTATAAATATAAGAAAAACACTGGCTTACTTAAAGCATATGGAATTTAAATGATTATTAGCACAATGTATAAGCACTCAGATATATTAGGATAATACAACAAAATCTCTTATCGTAGTAAAAAAAAAATTCCAAATATCTATAATATCTTCAAAGATATGTCTTTCTTAGGTCTAAGCGGAACCATTTTTCATATAAACTCTAATTTTCCTATATTAACAAAAAGTCAATAAAATCACTAAATATCCCTAAACATTATATAACAATATATTTATTTAAAATAAATCTTAATTCACTACCAATCTCCATTATAAATAAGATGATCAGCTAATCTGTCATTTAAGTCGGGATTTTTTGAGAGTAGAGGACATTACTGATAACTATGCTAGGCAATGGACAATAACTATGAAATAACTATGAATGCCATAGATAATTGGGGTGTATGGTCACCCTAATGATCAATCATGCACTTCTCCCCCAAACAATACATCACAAGAAAGACGAAACTTTCTTGTGTTCGAATGGTGACCAGCCCCAGAACACAGGAGGAGGTGTTAGAGAATCCCGGCACTATCCCCGAGTTTCTGCATTCTTTCTTGTCTCTAGGATCTCTTGTCTCTACTTCCACCAGCTCCTCAATCCTTCACTAACCAAAAACTTCCCAGGTCTGGAGTCTCCAGTCATGCCAAGGGAGGATATCTCAAAACTTAACCTGCTTTCTGCTTTCACTTGGTCACCGACTGTCTATAGAATCACAAAACAAAGTTGGCTTAATTTGAATGGAGGCCTGTGTTCTTCTTTAGAATGTTCTCTGCAACTTCTGTTTCAACTAGTAAAACTTGAACCCAAAGCTCTAGCTAATATATAGATCCTAATCTATAGATAGTTACATTCAATGTCACCATTTATTCTTACAGTCAGAAATCTAACAACCAAGGTATGTGACAAATCTTTCAAATGAGGAATACAAAACTGACAAAGTGACCCTCTCTCAGATCCTCTCAAATCTTGGAAGAATGTTTATCTATCATACAGGGGAAAGTTGGGAGGCTGCACATTTCACTTCTGAGTAATTATTCCTTTCTTTGACCAATCTCACTCATACCTATCACAGACAAAACACTGGCCCAGAGCAGAGAGAACTGGAACAGTGTCTAGTTAGCAGGAGTATGAAAACTGAGTAGGAAAATGACCATTTACTGGCTCTGAATTCATACCCTCATTAGGTGCTGGGATTGTGATGATGCAGTAAGTTAATATTTATGAAAAGTGCTTTGCAACTTGCAGAACCTAAGATGTGTTTATTGGGATACTGTCATGAGGATTTTCAAAAATACCTAATGGTGGGTCTCCCTGGTGGCGCAGGTGGTTGAGCACCGCACTGTGACGCTGTCCGCAGCCTCTGCACCGCGGATTTGATCCTGGCCAGCCGGTGAGATTCCCACATGGCGCGGCAAAGCTCTCTTGTCTCACTCACCCCCTCAGCAGTGTATTTTGTCAGTCTGCCTGTGCTGTTCCCTGCTCTGTCTCTGGTGAATCCTGTCACCCTCCTGCACATCTGGCCTGTACCCCGGTTCTTGTATAAATAAATAAAATCTTAAAAAAAAATAATACCTAATGGTGTAAACACTTATATGTTAATTCTTCCAGCCACAAAAGGTTAAAAACAATCCAAATATTCATCAACTGATGAATGGATAAAAAAAGCCGTAGAGCCCCACAATGGAATGTTAGCCATAGAGGAATGAAGCATAATGTTACATGCTACAACGTGGTAGAACTTGAAAACACTGAGCAAAGGAAGTCAGTCACAAAGATCTTACGCTATATGACCACATTTGTATGAAATGTCCATGACAGGCAAACCTGAAGAGATAGGTTACCAGGCACTAGTTAAGCGGAGGGTGGAAGAATGGGAAGGGATGACAGGTAAAGGTACAGAGTTAGTTTTTTTTGGGTTTTTTTTTTTTTTAAGATTTATTTATTTATTTATACAAGCACTGGGTACAGTCAGAAGCGCGGGAGGGTGAGAGAATTCACCAGAGCCAGAGCGGGGAGCAGAACAGGCAGACTGACGAAATGCACTGCTGAGGGGAGCAGCGGGCGGCAGGAGAGGTCTGCGCACCATGTGGGACCCTCGCAGGCGGCTGGGGATCCAACCGGCACTGCAGAGGCTGCGGGCAGCTTCGCAGCCCAGTGATCAACCGCTGCACCACCGGGGAGGCCCCAGAGTTAGTTTTTGAGATGGTGAAATGTTCCAAGATTGACTATAGGGATAAATGCACACATACTTTGAAAATCCCCCCAAAAACCAGTGAATGACTTATATGAATGAATTGCACAGTATGTGAGTTTATCTTCAAAATCTCAAATTCTTTTGTTATTTGAGATTTCAAAAGAAATAGCATGACTAAAATCAAAAGTTAATTTGATAGACCTTTTTAATACTAACTTCACTCAGAATGTTTCTGATATACCTTTTCTGCACTGTCTCCTCCACCCCTCACCCCCTCACTCCCTCCCAGCCTTGACTTGGCCCAGAGGCTGGGAATCCCTGCCATAACCTATTGTACTTTCCTTTCTGTAAACAGTACTGCCAGGTGACCGGCTGTGGGGGCTGAGATCTGACATCTTTGGATACATACAATTCTTTCCATTAGTTTTTCAACATCCCCTGCTCCCTGCCCTTTCCAAATACATCTGAACTCTGACCCAAACTAGGGATCAAATAAAGTCAACCATAGCAGATGTTCTAGTGATATAGGCCAACAAAACCTTTCAAATGGACAAAACCCCTCAAAACTACTGATTTACATTTAAACCAGCTTCCTAACAGAAAATACCAGGAACTTAAATATTTATATTTAATGATTTTATAAATTATGTTAATTATATGTGTATATATATGCATAGTGCATTTAACCTGAAAAATCAATATTATGTCCGGTATGTTCAAAGATAGGAAATTTATTTTTGAGCTGAATTACATTTAGATTCCAGGGCCAATAAGCCCCATGGACCATAAACGGTTAATGTGCTTGAGAAAGGAAATGTTTTTTCCCTTCTTTAGTGATGGGATTTAATTTTTGCAGCATTAGTCCTTTAGTCACCTTGGTTAAGTGAGTATAAAGGAAAAGGGAACCCTCATGGATGGGAACAGGTTAAGGTTTTTTGTTTATTTGTTATTGTTCAGGTGTCAAGAGATCAAAAGAGTTATTTGCAATATTAATGCGTCTGACTTTAAAGGCTCCTAAGAATGAAAATAAAATAGAAAATATCAGGTATTGATCAAGAGAGCCCAATATTTGCCAACTACAAGCGTCCATACTGATGGAGAGGACTTTTTTTCTTTTTTAATGTTCTCTTCTCCTTTAAACATTAAAAGAGGTACAAAGCAAACCCCTAAGCATCTACACAAAGTTCCAGGCATTCACACACTGGAGCAACGCAGACCAGATCCAAGACGTTTGCCCTCAGAAACATTTCCTTCCCCCACGCTTCTGGCTCTGCTCCATTTTTGAGAAAATTGTTTTATTCAACAAGGAAGCAACATTTGCCCCATTTTTCAATATTTCAGGCTGACTTTTTAACCACTCAGAAATGCTGTTTGTTTTATGTAGGCGCAGCCTGAAGCAAGATGATGATGTAAGTGAGAGGAGAGAGAGTCTCTGTGGGCACCACTCAGAGCTTCAGTGCTCAATGGTTAATCACCCAACACCAGCCTCAGCAACTGTTGACACAAAATAGGTGGAGATCAGGTCTGTGCAAGCAGAAAATACCAGAAAGGCAAACTATATGTAAACACACTTAAGACAGATTTGACAAGAATAGACCTAAACCTGACTTGCTAGGAAACTCCTAGTGTCTAAAGCTTCAATGTCCCTCTCAGCTGAGCTGTTTCCCCTGACAAAGTTTCCTTTGAGAAGAAAAAGAGTAACATTTTGAAAAGTAAAATAAGTTTACAGAAGACGCTGAGACATTTGTCCCCTTGATTCACACTGAGTTTCAAATCTGCTCCTACATGTAGGATTTATGTAATGTAATACAATTCTTCCACACATCCCTGGAGTGAAGCCAGATGAGAGAGAGAGAGAGGGGAGGGGGGGAGCAATGTGCACACACAACCACAATTCAAAAAGTTATTTCTCCTGACCTATAAAACTCATGCAAAGAAGCAAATGGATAATGCTTAAACAGTCTTTTAATCTTATCTAACTGACACCTGACAACCCATTACTTATAGATTATTAATGCACCCACTAAAAAGTTTGTCATGTACAAAATTACTAGAGAAAAAGATTGAACGCCTGAGGAAAAAACAAATTTTGCTGTACAATAACTCCAGAAATTTCAAGCCTATTATCTGTCATGCCCTTCACAGACTCAGCACACTGCTAAAAACAACTGATTTATCTTTATTATGAATCCTAAAATGACAGCACACATGTTTTTCATGTCTTGCGATAATGTTTAATTTCATCTTGGTTTTTATTTTACAGTGCTTGTTTTGCTTAAGATGAAGAAAAGTAACAACTTTTTAATTAATTTTCCTGTGTATCTCTTTATCAAAGGGCTTACTATTTTTTTCCCCCATTCCTAGTGTAAAGCTGGAGTCAGAGTTGTTCACATTATTATATAGTCTAGAATATTGGAACTGGATGGGGTTTAGTGTCCCACTAATTAGTCCTCCTGACTATTTAATGCTGTTGTCCATAGAGTTAAAAGACTTGACTTCAGCAAGGACACATATCTAATTGGTGAGGAGCTGGGAGGACAGATGAAATCTTTCCCTTGCGCATTCCCTCCCCTTACTCGCCCGGAGTAAACTATATGTTGCCATGAGGTTTACAGGGGGTTGTGTTCCTTAGCCACCTGTGGAGCTGAGGCTCTTCCCCCTTGACCCTGATGCCTTTCAGCCCCCTCACTTCCCATGCTCTCTGCAAGCTCAAGGGAGTCGGTTCCTGCTTTGCCAGGTGGCGTGACACGTAGGGAGTTCTTTCTATTCTCTGGCCAGATACGTGTGTCGAGACACTGAAAACAAGAAATCTGTCTTAATTAGGACTTGCAGCAAATCCTGCTGACCCACACACCATGTTCAGCCAGCCACCCAGCCACCAGTTTCACTGCCTTGAAAGGGACCACAGATCTTCAGAAACATTGAGTCCATGATGAGTAGTCTCTCCCAGCTCACTCAGCTCTGAACAGCACTTGAACCCCCAACCTATGTGGTCCTCAAATGCTTCCGCAGGTTGCACTGACTTTCAACCTCAGGCATCACACTTTTGTCCTAAAAAGCTCAGAAACTGTCTTTGAGTGCATGGCTAGAGAAGAAACAGCAATTACACAAACCACTATTTGGATTTCAAAAACTGCCTTCCTACACCCCGCACCTTTTCTATTTCTTTTCTCACACCCAGAACAGGTGGGTGGTCAAAAGGGCACACCTTTTCCATGCAGCCCAGTGGGCCAATGAGTACCCCTTCCTAAGTGGTTTTCGGATTTTCCCAGCATTAATGATATGATTTAACAGTGGGGGTGTAAAGCTCTGAGTACACTTATGGTATAAAACTAACAACAAAGTATACAGAACAGACTGCAGAGTCATTTTCAAAAAGGATTGTTTGCTGGAAATTTTCAAATCTGCAGACAAAAGCAGTGTCTCTGTTGAACTCCTAAGACTCCCTAACATGACAATACCTGAAGGTTTCTAAATTCACAGCTCTTTTCCCTGCGAGCTATTTGCTCAGCTTTCCTAATAATACCCTGCCTGACTGGCACCTCGCCAGCTCTGTCTCAAGCAATATGCAAGCTAAACATTTTTTGACTGATTTCAATATTTTCTTATGAGCAACTAGACAGTATTTTATCTAGTGAGTATTACTGATTGCTATAATCTAAGCCCAGAGTAAGCGCCTGTAAAGGTAATATTATTAGAATTGACACTCAAGGTGAAAAGCATAGCAATTAACTGTGGCTTAAAGAACAACAACCCCTTCTAAAGCATGCTGGAGAGTTATTCTATTTCTATTTCTCCTTCTTCTTTCAAAATTACTGCACCTGTTACCCCATTGATCAATTAGGAAGTCTACCTTAAATATAGTTTACACTTAAATTCTCAAGGGAAAAATTAAACCACCTGCTTAATAAAATTACCTTTTGTTTGTGAAGTTGCTCCATCCCTAGGTGATTCTTGGGCAAGGAAAATCAGTATACACCCTGCACTTTCATTCTGTAGTTGAATAGCAAACAAATGACCCAGTGCCTCTTGCATGGTGCACTTTTTTTTTTTTTACATCTGTTTTCCTTGCTTTTGTGTCATGTCTCTGTTTAGCTTTATTGACAAAACAATCTGTGCCTAATGTTTAAACAACATCTGTAAAATGTATTATTAAATTATGTTGGAAGAAAAAGCAGAGCAATTCTATGAAACCCTCTGACCCCCTATTGATTTTTAGATCACAGAAGTTGAAAGGATAATTTGTGAATGTTTTAACATTTATATCTACACAGGTACCTATATTTATAGAATCTTTGATTAGTTATATAAGTATTTGCTACATTATTACCATAACTCAAAAAGAAACTTGACCTTTAACAGTTGAATCTGTTTATTGTAACAAGGGAGATCCTATTTTTTAAAAATAAGTTTATATTTTAGCTGCCAGTGGCATAAATCTCTAAGGATAACATACTTCCCCCCCCCACTAGTAATAAATAGGAGGTGATGCCTGAATGCTTTGCAGTTTTGAAGGCAAAACATGAAGAACTAGGAAAATCTGGAATGTGGAGTAAATCTGAGAACTGCAGAGCTGCTAAATTCACGTGTCACCTCTGATGTTAGGATGCTCCCAGGAATTTTATGCTCCCTGTTGCTGGCGAGTGACTCCACTCTCCATCTCTCCACATAATACTGTATTTCACATACACTATATATTTTGCACCTAAAACCCATATTGCCTTGTTGGGGCATAAAAGGATAATCACTTAACATTAGGTCTTAATAGGAAAGTGTTAGGATGAGAAGTAGTAAGCAAAGAAACTATAAAAGGTATCCAGTACACGCTAGGCTAGAACTCTGCTGAAGCGTCTAAAGTATCCCCCCAAGTAAGACACAATTGCAGGTGCAAGTTTTCATCACAGGAATCCCCAGGTCTGCAACATTACTGTGACCATATGAGGGGCTCTTATTTGACACTTAGATTTTCAATATATAAAAAAGTTTGGTTTACTGAGGAGAGATAAGGAACTGAGTATTGACTTTGTATGTATATATTTGTATTTTCTTTGAAGTTCTACCTAGATACTTAAAGACCTAAAAAATTATCTCATATATGGGCCTCCCCGGTGGCGCAGCGGTTGAGCGCTGGGTTGCGAAGCTGCCCGCGGCCTCTGTGGCGCCGGTTCGATCCCCGGCTGCTCCCCGGCCACCGGAGGAGGATCCCACATGGTGCGCAGACCTCTCCTGCCACCCGCTGCTCCCCTCAGCAGTGTACTTCAGCCCTTCTGCCTGCTCTGCTCCCCGCTCTGGCTCTGGTGAATTCTCTCACCCTCCCGCGCTTCTGACTGTACCCAGTGCATGTATAAACAAAACAAACAAATATAATAAATAAATAAATAAATAATAAAAAACATGCCTCTATAAAAAAAAAAAAAAACTAAAAAAAAAAAATTATCTCATATCAAAATTGAAGATGTTTTTACTTAAATGACTAAATCATTCAACATATTAGTAATATTTTTTCACTTCTGATATAACAGAAGTATTTGTCACAACCACAACATTTTTGAAAAAGCAGGGAGGCGCCCAATGTTATTAGCTATCACTTGGTAAACTAAGTCCTAATTGGGAGGGAGCAAAGGAAAAAGAACACACACATTTAGAACATATAATATATTTCAAAAACTAGCATAACCCAGCATGTTAGATTGAAATATTCAGGCAATGGGCAATGAACTATACAAGCTGATTTTTAAAAAATATATAATTACCTCAAAAACTTAGATAATTAAGGTAGAAATACTGTAACCCAAATTATTTGCTAAATTGCCTCAATTCTCAACATATTTATTTACTTAGATTTATCTCATTTAATAAGCTTCTCATCCCATCTCAGGGCCCAGTTCCTAAAGTACTAATACCAACCATTTTAAGATTCCTCCACTCAGTTTTCATTCTGACAAGTAGACCAAACATAAGAGTCATAAGACATACTTCTTTTAATCCAAATTTTCTCTTAATCAAATTGATCACTTTGCACTTAAATTCCCCATTGTTCCCTCTCCTCCCAAATCCCATCTGCTTTGTCTTTTGTTAGTCAGTAGGGGGGAGTGGAATAATATATATCGCTTATGTTCTGTCACCTCTGGTGGAATAAGAGAACCATCACATACTCTGAGAGAGGGCTACTGGTGCTTAGATGCTGGGCATGTTGTGTTAACATACATTTGAAAACATGTTGAATTGATACCCTCAAAACATATATAATTTTGAAGTATATGAGAACATAAAATCTAAATTCTAGATTTGTTGAAAATCGTGAATTTCAAAGAATCAATATATATGTACATGGATTTCATAGAGGTGACTATGTACAGGTGGGTAGATACTGAAAATAAGATTGTTCTTTGAAATCATATTAAACTGTTGAGTTGTGACTGGAATAATAATGTTTGCCTTTAAGTCATTACATTCTACATTTAATGAGTTAAACAAATAAAAACTAGTACTGTAAAACAATGGTACCTCAATAAAAATGATTTAATTAAGAAAATAAAGAAGCATTACAATGCACCAAAATTTTCTTGGCTCATTTTTCAGTCAAAATCTAACTTACAGCTGCATTGGCCAGGGTTTCTATGACAAGCTAACAACTAGACATGAGTTTATATTTTTCACTTACATACGGTGTATTTTGATACATTATGTTGCTGCCAATAATTATGACTGATCTGCACCCAACCTGCCCTTCAGCATTTTATTAAATCTCTTCAGCAGTGACTCATAGTTCACACAAAATGTACATGTGTGTTAACAAGTTTTAAGAAATCCAAGAAGTAAGACACAACTTTTTAAGAGTCGTGGCTAAATTAAGTGAAGGGGAAATGCTAAAATACTAATAAAGATTTTTTTAACTGTTATTTTCAGAAGGAAGTAACTTGGGCTGGTGCTCAGTACAGGACAAATGTTTACAAGTGCTCAAAAAAAGCTATGTGCATTTTTTTATTATGATAAGGTAAGTTGAAAACCACTTCGTGGTTATGGTTTAGTCTTCAAGAATGTCACAGTTCAAGATTCTCTGACTTCTTCGGTTTCAATACAGTACTGTCTGCATTTCCCCATTTTTGTATCGTATTTCCTACTTAAAGCCTAAAGAGAAAAAATTTTATTATCAGTTCCCTAAAAGAAAAACATTTGTATGAAATTAAGAAATGGATAAAACACAAATCAAATATGGAGAATGTCATTATCCATCACTTTAAGAGAAACCATCTTTCTCGCAACTTTTAGTTACTTGAGGGAAATTCTTTTCTACAAAGTTGTCAGAGTTGAAACAGTTGCCAAAAGCAAAGCAATGAGCTGCAAATAAAAGTCATTTCTAATTTCATCTAGAAGTAGGAGAACTCACACTGCCCAGTGCCAGTTGGGAACAGAATTGTGTTTATGATTCACATAACTAAGTAAAGAGGGACTAAGTTTTATGCCTCTGCAAAGTTGAATCTCAGTGTCAAAAAAAGCCAAGGAAGAGGTCTGTACATGCTTTGGGACAGTATGTTATGCTATGTATTATAACTTTTTTTTGAAGACCCTTGGTTTTCCCTTCTAATTGCTAGACTTAGCAAGTTGTGTTATGATCACTGGCTGTGCCCAGAATCTAGCAAGGTGACATCGACATCCTGCCTGGTGTCTCAGGAATGCCTGCCTGACCCTGCATCCACAAGAATAGCCCAAAAGGTGGCTCACCTGTAGGGAGCAACTTGTTTTGGAATTTGCTCTCTGGTAACAATGTTTATGGATGAAGTTTGCTAGCAACACTGTGGCGGAAGAGATGGCAGGTGTGATAGATCACCTGAAAGGCAGCACTTTGTCTTCCTTAACTAGAGAGCTCACCCTGCCACTCCTTGGCTCTCCAAACGGGAACATTTCCCAAGGAAATACATTTGTGCAGCCTCCAATCTTATTAAAATTGCCTCACCATCAGTTTAACTTTGAAAATATATGGAAATTCAGGTGTGCATGCAAAATTGATGGTTTACCCCATAAAATTGCAGACCATTTTGAAAAGCTAACTTCAAATATGTAGTATCCACAATCTTGATAGCCAATAAAAATTGGCAAGCCAAAAACCTCAGCAGCAACACAGCTCCTGGTAACATTGAGATAGAGCAAGTTTTCTGTTGGTTCCCTATCCACTTGACAAACAGGACTGCAAAAATTGATCTCCCAAGGCTGTAGTAAGGTCATAGAAATTGATAACCCTTACAAGCAATGCCTATGTGAGTCTGTCTGTGTCTTGCAGATAGTGCACTTTGTAAATTAATCCTCCAAAGGCAAATATATTGTAAGTAGCTTGTTATCTCGAAAATACTAAATTGAAGAATACATGGGATTATATTGACAGAAATTACATTTTCTGTAATGGGGTTTAATATATCTGAAATCTCTCCCAAAGGCTCCCAGGCTTTCTAACAGAGAAGGGTCTGTTAATGTAGGTGCAATGGACATCAAGAACAAATTTATTCACCAAAATGGATTAGGCCATGTAATCAGAGATTCTGTAATATTAATCTTTGACACTTATTGAACAGCAAGAAATACTTCTGTCTACAAACTAGAATTCCCAGCCCTCTTCTTTCCCCAGCCAGGCTTTGGACCTTTTCTGGATTTTACTTCAAAGAGGATAAGGTTTCCCCATGATAATCACTAATCTAAAAATATTGGGACAATTAATTAGATACACTTAGTTTTCGAGGCTATTGGATTTCCATACCCTTCAAATATGACTCTAGCTCTGGGTGATTGTATAAAATTTGGCTTTCAGCACATTCACAAAGGGTAATAAATCATACTTTCTCAAAGCCTCCTGCCGCACTGCCATACATTAAGTCAAAATATTGTGGGCTAGTACTTGGTACATAATCTTAGCTTCCCCCAAATCAGGAATTTACACATTTATTTAGAAATAGTATTGCACTGCCCTGAGACATATCAGGGTTTGAATAGCTTCAAAGTAGAAACATAATTTCTTCTTTTCAATAAATGGGAGATAGGAGGAAGGGAAACCCTCCTTGAATACATAGCCCTAATGAAGTCTAACTGAATTTAGTTATTCAATGAGTTTAAACCCCAACTGATATGTGATGGTGGATTTTCTTGTTTCATAGAAAATAGGATGATGCCCCGTGTAGTATCGATTATCTTGAAGGGGGAAAAGCTCCAAAGAGAGAAACATTTACTAGCCCTAGCAAATGTGAATTAGACACTTACACTATAGCTAAGATCTGCCCACGTATAAAGGAGGTGGAAAGAAATGCAGTCTTTCCCCCTTATCTGGGGTTTCAGTTACCTGCAGTCAACCTTGGTCTTAAAATACTACCTAAAATAAGATATTCGAGAGCGAGAGACCACATTCACCTGACTTTTATTACAGTATGTATTGTGACAATTGTTCTATTTCATTAATAGTCTATTGTTAATCTCCTGCCATGCCAAGTGATAAATTAAACTTGACCAGAGGCAGGTATGTAGAGGACAAAGCACAATGTATATGTAGACTTCCGTTCTATCCTTGGTTTCAGGCTTCCCTGGGGGGCTTGGAGCATATATCTCATGGAGAAAGGGAGAGTATGGTACAGTTCTTTCTTTTCCATATTAAGAAGCCTCTCTTGCTTATCATTCAAGGTTTGTTTTCACTGTAGTGTTCACCGGGAGAAAACAGCAACAACTGGGTGTGTCTTCTTCATGCAAAACATTAGCCGCAGGTTGCCAGAAGGGAAACCAACTGCGTGCGCAAGAAGCCAAGTGACTTACCAATTGTTCACTTGGAGGATGGTGAGTCCCGTGTCTTGTGCCAACTGCTTTTTCTGTTCTTCAGAAGGGTAAGGGTGCTGAAAGAGAACAAAAAAGATACATGGATGCATACAGACTTTGGAAAAAAAAATATATATATATGTATCTCATGTAGCTGGTGTAGGGCCTACCACACACTGGGCACCAGGGATTCCACAACAAATATGCATGAGCTGCAGAAAATGAGGTGTGTGCCCATCACATCACATAGAGGCTCTTTTGTCAATAACCTAAGTGTCTAGTGAAGTCTATAATTAAAGGTAAAAATGCTGAGGTGTGTCACTCTTATTAATGGAATACTACATCATCTAATTAATGGCAGTAAAAGACAAGCCAATTACAAAGATTAGTGAAGTGTATAAATAGCTACTTAGGATACTTGCAGAACCTTGATACTGAGTTTATCCTTTAACAGGTTTATTTGTTGCGAACACAAAAAGTTCAGTATGATCTTTATTGTATTTTCTTGGGTTAAAACAAGAATAAGCCCTTTTGACCATAGAAAAGTGTACCACCTTGGTGTAATATTTTTTACAGAAGCACACTTTTTTAAGGCTGGACCACTGAAACCAACAACCTCAGGTTAAGATTCCTAGCAGTTAAACACCATGTTAGAATGATATTCTCACTCTAAAACACCAGATTGCCGGATGCAAATATCAAAATTAAAGAGGATATCTTTTTTTTAGCCACTATTCATTTTAGCTCTTCTGCAAAGCACAAACATGAAATTCAACCAAAGTTGGTTTCATATCTGAATGTCAACACATGCTGAGATGCTGAACACAGGCCAGTATGAGGTCAAAGATCAGCATATTTTGTGTGCGAAGAACAAGCCCAGCTATGTTCCCCATGAGTTAAATAGATAAAAATGTATTATAGGATTAGCTACTAAAATGAAATTCATATCCTCTCCAAAAAAATGTTTAGAATTCTACAGAAATTAGTTTTAGCACAAATACTTTTTGTTCAATAGTGACAATACCTGTATTTGAAATATACATTTCTAAGGCCTACAAGGGAAGCTGAGGCTGCGGCTGCGGTTTCCATATTATAGAGTCATTGACTAATTTGAAGCACTGCAAGTTAGTAAGAAAGCTATTAAAAAAAAAAAAAACTGTATTGAGAGCCAACCCTTTTTTCTGTCATGAATGGGAAAGGGCACCCCGAACTCTCAATTTAACTATCCGTGCCATCAGAAACTAAATTCTGGTCTATTGAATGTTAATTAACATAGCTTTTAATCTCATTAATAATGTCTGATTAGATGCTAAGAAGGCTCGTTAATGACCACTTCAATGCTCTTACATGTAAGTTTAAATGTTCTATATCTATACACATGGGATTCGTTTGTGGAAAGCAGAGATGCAGCAATTTTTCCCATAAGCATTGTCTTTGATTGTCACTTAATCAATAAAAATACAATTAGAATAAGACTTTGCTTTCATGGAATATAGTGCCTTTCTCTAAAGAGGTCTGAGTATATTACAGACAGGATGGTAATTAATCCCCATTATATCCCTTTGAGGGACATAAATGGAATCTATTGTCCCTCCTGTTTTACAGGTGAGGAAACTGGCCAGGGGAAGGCACAGTCAGCAGTGACACAACTCAGTGATATTTCCCGCTTCCCTCCCAGTGTCTAAGCTTCACCATGACCAAAGGATGTGACAAACATCTTTCATGATCTCCACTCATGTCCCTTGATGGAAAACTGCAGATTGCCCACCTTGGCCTGCAAGGGGCCGCACCATCTAGGCCCGTCCACCCTCCAGAGCTTTATGCCTTTTCTCACCCCACCCCACTCTTCGGCCCCCCTGCACATTTCTCCCAACTCTCTAATCCCAGGCTCTGGCTCCATTGTCACCTCCATGTCTCAGCTCCAATGCCAACTTTCCACAGACTTCCTTCTCACGCACATGTTGCCCGTTTTCTTTTTTCCCCTAATAGCAAACATTACTCTCTGAAACACCTGGTCTGAGTATTTGCTTCCTTACTGATGTGTCTCTGCCCGCTCACTTTCCAACTTTAAAGTCCGTACCTTTCTCATTCATCATCCTCCAAGCCCAGATTAGCACATAATAGGAAAACAGCAAATATTCGTGGAACAGAGGAATGGCTATAACTTGCCATGCTACACAGATACTCTCCACTCAGATACAACACAAAAATGTATTCTAATTTTTTTTTTCAAAACCCACTGGAAACATAAGCAATCCAATTTGAGATCCACAACATTACTTTCCTTACTTCATTCCTCAAATTGATGTTGACCCAGAGTTTTCAAATAAAAGTATATAAACCTCATAATAGAATAAGATCATAGGTACAATCACCCTATTCAACATAATGCTCACTGTCACAGGCAAAACCTCATGATTAGATACTAAAAGCAGTCCACTTCTCTAAAGTTTAAAATATAATTCCCACTACAGTAAGCTTTGCCACACAATACAAGCCAAATGAATCTTTTATCATGTGGTTTGATATAGTAGTTCCATGTCTACAACAGTTAAAGAATTGTACATAAGTAAATGTGATCCTATTAATTGTGCAAATTATGTTGCCACTCCCCAACTATGAGACTTTGCACAAGGGACAACTTTTCTAATTCTCAATTTTGTCATCTACAGGCCTACGATGCATCAAAGATAGAGGTTATATAACCAAGCAATGTTTATGTACTATAAATCTGATTTTGAAATATGCAATCTTGAGCACCCAGCTTCCTATGGCACTATTTGCCATATAAAACTGCACACAAGATGTTTCTAATCTATAATATTTTGGGTAATAATATTTGCTTAAAAGTTTGCAGGTCCTTTGGAAGTCTATTTCAGTGTGATTTTTCAATAGAATAAATAGCTATGTCAACATTCTCTTCACTACAGCTGGATGGCAATACCTTTTGGTTAGTCATCTTAATATTATGACCAATATTGGATAAAAATTAATATTTATGCCATTTAACTTTAGTTAACTTTGAAAATTGAGAATTGTCAGTTATTTGTTTTGTGTTTTCAAGACAAATTTTGCATGCCTGTGTGTGAACAAGTTTTACATCCATTCCCTTATAAAGCAAATGGAATTCACATTTTATTTATGCTAGTGGTGGTGTCGGAAAATTCTCTTTGAATCATTAGAATTACCTGAATCATTACAACTTCAAGGAGCAATCAGATGGTCCTCGAAATTTCAGTGCAAATTTAGGTTATTTCTTCACATCATGCAGTCTCTGATTTCATAATTTAAAAATCAAAAAAATAAGAAAGTTCTACCCTTTTTTCTATCACTTTTCATGTGATCTGATTTTAAGTAATTGGAACAAACTGTGTCTAATTTCATGCAGGATAATTGTTAGGCTGCCTCAAGCTATGGAGACCCAGAACTCTGTTTCCATTAAGCAATTTTCAGTTGTTTAGGTGATTATATATATATATATATATATATATATATATATATATACACACACACACACACACACACATATATGTATATAAATGTATGCATGTATTCACACACACACACACATGAAAGAGCCTGGATGAAATTAAATCTTATAATAATCTGGTCACTGTTAAGGGTGGAAAAAGGTATCAACACAATTTCTAAATCCATGTCCATAGCAGTTCAGCTGAATGTTTTTTCTTTTCCTTGTGGGTCTTGGTCTTATTGCCCCATGAACTTTCAATTCTCTGGCAAAAATCTTTAATTGCTAGAACCATGTGACAGTCATGACATCAGGCAGTTAGTCCATAGCCAATAATTCACAAAGCAGTAGTCTTTTTAACTGACATCCAACATATTTGAATATCTTAAATCCTATGCATCATTACTAGATAAGCTTTGGTGGACAGTATGAATTATTCTTTTGTAGATTCCAAAAAATTGACTTAACAAGAACCTGACATACCACAAGTAAGGCAGCTGCAAAAACATTCAAAGCCCTGTTGCTTTCTTCCCACAGGACCACTGAGGCCATGGGGGCAAAAAAGTTGTCATTTTGCAAGAGATAAAGAAAAGTGCCATTTTAGGAAGAAAAAGTGAGGAATTCATGCCAGCCATCGCAACTAAGTGCCTAGGTGAGCCCTTGCTGGACACCTTTGCTACTTATGACTGCATCTAAGCAGCAAGGACACTAGTTTAAGAAAGATCAGTGGGTCCTTGTGAAGCCAAGACGGATGGCACTTGCCAGATATACCAATCAACCTCATCACTTTGGGATATCAAAGCAAATTTGACCACAGTCCAATAGACAGTGACAGGAGACCTCGCCTTTGTTGTGTACATTAGCCTCATGCCATTATCTCTTAAAAGCTTAATTATTTGCAAACAATTGATCAAGATGGGAATTTGAGAAAGGATATGCAAGGGCCATTGGGAGAGCTGCAATGCATTAAGAGAGCAAACAAAATTACCTTTAGATCTTACAATAAGAATTAACGATTGAGACGGGAGAGCTAGGCAGTACAGTAGCTGCCAGGGCTCTTTCTCCAGTGTTTCCCATTTGATCTGCATTAACACCTCAGGAATGAGTGAAAGCCATAAAACAGTGATTATGTATGGGTAAAGCTGACCCTCCCTTCCAGCATTCAATCTGCACACATGTATCAGGCTGGCTTCACTGGCGAGCAGAGATGCTGGGCTCAGAGGAGAAATAAGTGACTTGCGGGCAGTGAAAGCCCAGCTAAAGGGAATAACTCATAAAATGATCACCCTTATTTCAATTATCAACACCCTGGCTTCTCTTTTCCAGTGTAAGATTCTGGCTGAAATACAAACCATTTGCCACTCTTCCTGTGTTTCTGGATCTGACGTGTGAATTCTAATAATGACCTAGTAGAACAGTGATTGCTTAATAATCCCATCAAAGAATAAAATGATCCCCAGAGTATATGTCCTGTGTAATAGAAATAGTGAAAGTAATGTCTGAAAAAAAATCTAAAAATAGCTTATGTAAAAGTGAAGTCTGAACTGTCACTTTACCATCCTCGAAGAATAGACAGTGACAGCAAGAAAATGGCAAGTTTCTAAAGAAAGTTATCTCTGCACCATTCCAATTTTATTTCTGCAGGCTGGGATGAGAGGGGGGTTTGAGGTTGGTTGTGTGGTATTCACAAATTGATGATACATTGGAAGAAAATTTATTTATTTATGTAAACAATCAAGCAGTCTCTTTCAGATGAGCATCAATGGGGAACAGGGAGCTCTTCATTACTCACAGATGGAAAATGTCCAGCCCTATATCTTAAAGATATCCTTGACCAAATGTACCCCTTTCATCAAATTTTCCACCCCTGACTGCAAATGTGGATGCCAAGACAGTGATGAACTTTATCTTATCTACCCTAGTAACTAAGTTTCAATAACGTTCCCTCCCTCACTGTCTTGCCCACTCTAACAGCACATTGTAATGGCAGCAGAAAATTTGAAAATAATCCTGTACAGAGCTCGCTGGTGAGATAATGGAAGGCTACGCTGCCCCTTCTCAAGCCTCAGATTAGTAATTTCTTGTGACACAGAACTGCCTCTATACCGAAACTGCAAAACAGCTATAACAAAGCAATAGAGGTGGAAGCAATTTTCAAGCAAAATGTTACATGCTATACTTTAAAAGGTATGGGAATAGGTACCGGGGGAGCTGATCTAACAGGAGGAATTATGGCAACTGTCCAATATAACCCTTATCAAGGCAATGTTCTGTTGCTTGGCTGAATACGTTGGAAGAACAATTTCGGAACTTCTTTTATCCTTTTTCCTCCAGTCCTTTGCCTCCTCCACAGCTAAGTTTAATGCATTAATATAAGTTGACCTTGAGCTAAACTCTGGCATGTGATGGAGAGATACTCCCTCTAAAGAAAAAAAAAAATCTGCCATATGACTTTTAACTATTAGATATCAGTGTTCCTTTAAAACTTCTACTGAAGTCTTGTCTCTAAGAGAGAGAGGGTAATTTTAATTGCGGGTCTAAGTTAAAATAATCAGCTGTATATTTGACCTTAAAGAGGATAAGCAGAAACTTGCTAACCAAATATATTTATATTTGTTTAACACATTTTTTGCCTATAAAAACTTCTCCCACTTTAAATAAACTTGCAGCTATTTTCTCCTTATGCATTGACTATGAATAGCTTACACTGTGACAATTACATTGATCTAGGATACTTTTTCCCTTTAAAAAAATCCATAATGCTCCCCTATTGTCTTTCAGCTTTATGAATTAGTTTTACTGTTTCAGTGAATGCTTTTTTGTCTTCTGACTGCACATTATCAAAGAGACACTTTGTGCCTCCTATTTGCATTACAAAAGCAGTGCACCGTGCAGTCGAAGAACATAGCCTGAATGCATAGTAGTTGAGTCCTGCATCCTCACACATGCTGGAATCAAAAGAATGGCGGTGTCCAACGGGCTAAGAAGCCAAACATGTTTGCAGCACCATTGGTGAAGTCACAGAATTTCAACCGGCTTTCTTAATTTTCCACCAACTTCCTGGATTGCCTAGTTGCTCAGATGAAATGTGCCCCATTTACTGTTCAGCAGGCACTTTGTCTGAAGTCTATTCAAGGCATTTGCCAAACAATCCTTCCGATTTCTTACATATCCAGCAAGAGTTATAGGAAGTTGCTAGTGGGGGTATGCAAGTAGAAAAGTCAGGTGGAACCTCTAAACTCCATCTTATCACATGAAAATGACCTAATTGTGAAAGGAAATGTTCAACACTGAGTAACAGCACGATGCAATATTTTCTTTCGCACTAATGAGACTATATTTATAATACAAAACAGTGAAAACATTGTCTGATAATTAATTGAAGAGGCCAATACTAAAACCCCTTGCTGTCTCTCTTATCTGATCTTATAATTTCTTGTAAATATCAATTAAACATAAAACAAAAATTAAATTTTAAAAAAGATGCTTGTAGTAAGAGATTTCATAGTCCTTTTTATTGGGGATTTTTAAAAAGTTGCTTACAATTCTATATTAATAGCGGTATTTTAGATGTAGTCCTTATTAGCTAGATATATGTTACAAGAATATTTTGAAGTATATGCATTAAAGATATAAAATTTAGACTCTAAATTAGCAATTACTTATATCCTTCTCCTAAAAGTATTAAAATTCATGAAGAGTGCTAAAATTATTTTGAATAGTTATGATTATTAATGAACTCCCTGAATATTGATTTCTTAGAAGAAGACCACGGCTATAAAGGGAAACACAAAAAGTCCAATAAGAAAATCAAGGTGGCAGGAGCAGCGGGCAGGGGTAGGGATGGGATGGGGATGGGGAAGAAAACCCACACTTTACTTCTGTGTCCTTTGAATCATTTTAAGTAAGAGCTGACTTGAACTCTTACTGATTGTCAGTAGGGCAAACACTTAACATGCACTACCTCAAGGACTCTTGGTAACCCCTGACAGTACAGATGATGCTGAGCCCCATTTCACCGGGGAGGAAACTGAGGCTTTAGCTAGATCAAAAACACACAATACACTCACAACTACTTAGATCTGAGGCCAGTTCTGTCCTCTCAGGTGTTTCTCTACATGGCTGCACTCCCACTGACAGTTCTTTCCCATGTCTCCATTCCATTTTTTTAAAAAAAGATTTATTTATTTATTTATACAAGCACTGGGTACAGTCAGAAGAGCGGGAGGGTGAGAGAATTCACCAGAGCCAGAGCGGGGAGCAGAACAGGCAGACTGAAGAAATACACTGCTGAGGGGAGCAGCATGTGTGGCAGGAGAGGTCTGCGCGCCATGTGTGACCCTCGCCAGCGGCGGGGGATGAAACCAGCTCTGCAGAGGCTGCGGGCAGCTTCACAGCCCAGCGCTCAACTGCTGCGCCACCAGGGGAGGCCCTCCATTCCATTTTTAAGCTACACATTTTAAAACCATAACATAGTATAGTGAAGCATGAGCGATATTATTGATTGTGATGAGCAGTGATTAAAATGCTGCAGTTTTAACACCCTTCATCCAAGAGAGTCTCTGCTGTCCAGCCCACCACTCACACCCACAAGCCACAGCTCCTGCCCTGGGGACAGACATCAAGGGGCAGGGGTTGTGCTGAAGGGTGAAAGTTAGATCACCAGAACCTCACTCCACTTTCTCCAGCATCCAACCAAAGAACTCTACTAATAGTAGCTTAGTGATACCAGTAAGAGTGGTAAGAGCAGTCATGGTGGTGGCTACCAAGAAGGCACAAGGTGCTCTTACCAATACTTCACATGCACTGACTTGATAAATTGCCACTAAACCTTGGGAAATAGGCACAACTATTATACTCATTCTACAGATGAGGAAACTTAGGCACAGAAAGGACAAATAACAATCTCATGTTCACACAGCTCATCAGCAGTAGAACTGGCATTTGAAATTTTGTGGTAATATCTAAGTTGGGAAAACTCATTTCCAAACTATTTTTAAATGATAGGTACAGCAATACCACCCATTTCTGATGACTTAAGCATGTGTGTATATATATATATATATATATATATATATATATATATATATGATGATTACTACTATTCATTTTAGACATAAGCTATGATTTAAATGTGTGTGTTAACATGTCTTCTGTTTCTGTAACTCACTTCTGTTAATGGAATTAACAGTAGATTTTGCTACAGGATATAAAACTCAATGAAAACTAATATGTCCACCACTTTATTAATACTTGTAACACTGCTTACCAATACGGGAATGATGGTGGTTTACATACGAGAACACGCTTTAAGGATCATGGAAACAAATCCCCGCCATTCCACCCAACTACACTACAACATGCCTTTAATTGTCTGCTTTGAAATAATTTGTTCTGTTTTTTTTGTTGTTGTTGTCAATTACTTTCATTTCTTATGTGATTCTTAATCAAATGTGAGTTAAATTACATTTGGAATCATTTCATTTTAGGAGAATACTAATAAAAACACATGAATACCATTCCCATTCACAATGCAACAAACCCAGTTCTACACCCAATAAATATTTGTTGTATGACTGATGAGCATCACCGAGGTTAGAGATACCCCCAAAAGCCTCAACTAGCATGGATATGTAGATTATTTCACATAAACATCAGAAAATTAGCAACCCCATTCAACAATTATTCATCCTTTTCACTCATAATTATATGATGTTATATATATCTATATATGTATATTTATATAATGCTTATTCTGTGCCAAGCAATGTTGGTAGTGCTTTACAAGTATTCACTCATTTAATGCTTATAATAAATCTATGAGGTGTTTTTAACTCTACAGATGAGGAAACTGAGGCACAGTCTAAATTACCTGCAAGTGAGATGGAGCTGGGATTTGACATTAAGAAGTCTAGTTCTGATAAGCCAGAAAAAAAAGAAAAATACCGGATGGTCTCACTCATAGCAGGAATCTAGAAAACTTAAATAAGGGACCAGGAAAAAGAATCACTATAAGGAAGAAAATATCAAAATCAACAAACAACTATGAACCAGAGACATCTATGGGTGGTTGGGGAAAGGAGGTCTTGGGGTCAAAATAAGGGAGTTGTAATTGTATGGGGAATATAAAAATAAAATTTAAAAAAAAACAGTATAATAAAAAAAAAGAAGAAGTCTAGTTCTGTAGCCATGGCATTTATTACTGTGTTATTTGATTTGTCCTTTTTAGCATGTATAATTTCCCCCAAAGCTTCTACAAAATGCACTCCAATTTATTTATTTGTTTCAAAAGTTCCTTGTCCAGTCACCAACTGCAGTGTAATGAAATTCAAGTTCTCCATCTCACGGGACCTACCACAGGACTGAAGAAAGCAAAAAGGAGACTGTTTGGCATCCAGTCTCTTCCCCAAGAATTTCATTTTAACAAATAAACCAACAGTGGCACACCATGCTGGATCACTTTTCTGAAAAGAAAGCTCATGACCACTTTGTACAATAACTCCAGTGAAACAAGGATCTTTTTCAAGCTACATACAGCTCATCTCTGCCTTTTCAGAGAACATGCCAACTAAAAGGAGACCTATCATCAACCTGAGGAAGACTTTCTCCACTTTAAAAAGCAGAGTGAAAGGGTTTTGAAAGCATTAAGAGAAAAGAAAAGAATATGAAATATAACCATAGCAGTTTGCAATGAGTCTGTTGACAGTAACCATGATTGCCTTTACAGATGCCCTGACTAGCATTAAATATTCAGGAAAAATCCTCGTATAAAGAATAAAGTATCCATAAGTTTGAAGCAACGACAGAACATTTGGTGAGATTTTTTTTTTTTTTTTTGAAAAAGGGAGAAATCTAGAGATAGGGAGAGAGATGGAGAATTCATACTGTTCCCAATATGACTAAAGACCCCTGGAACTGGTACTCATTCTCTAGTGCTAATTTTACCACTTAAATTACAGCGATGGTGTAGCCTCATCTCATTAGAGATCATTGTCCCCAGTAGACAGTTGTGTTTATGGGGGACTCTGGCTGTTCCACACCTGCTGATCAGGTTGCTATGTGATCAAGGCTGCATACAAACAGCAGACTCGAGCTTGCTGGACTGCGACTGATGAGCCCGGGCTAATTCAGGGGTGATTATGTAGTTTACTGGACCACTAAACCTCTTTAAGCTTGTAATTACTGCCTATTTGAGTAAAGAACATTCAAAAGCAATTCACTGCATCATGCCTGCCACAGCTGGAAGCAGGCTGCCAGCAGTCTGTGGGGACATTAAAATCTACAGGGACGTGGATTGAAGCCCAGCAAGCAGACACTGCCACCAGCACCCGCAGCCAAGTGCGTGCACATTCCCGCTCACCTCTCCTGACCAAGCTTACCATTAAAGGTGCAATGAAAACTATAGAACAGCCATAAAGATGACAAATAATGGAAGGTAATGGTACAAACTACATTTTAATGATTTCCCCCTTTGTAAAGCTAAAATGTAAAAAGTCTTTTCACAATGAGAGAGAGAGAGAGAGCTTTAAATAATACACATGGTTGAGGTTTACTGTGTACTTGCTAAAAGTTCCATCCAAAAAATGCCAACTTGAAAACAAAATGCCCACCTTTTATGCATTCTAAAGGAACTGGAATGTGTAGTCATTTTAGATCTCTTCCACCCACTTAGCTGCTGTGTTTATAATCTTAGCTGGGAAAATATTGTTTAGCTAGTTGATTGACATTTTCTAAAATCACATGTGTAGGTTTTTGCTGCTAAAGAATTAAAATGCCGCTCAGACACCTGAGTGAAATTTACTTTCAAGAGTCAGAGAAGATTTAAGAAAAAAAATATATCAGTATTTATCAATGTTCTCATTTTCTTTTGCTGTCACCTTAACAACTGCAGTTCTTTTGTATAACAAAAGTGTAAAACATGCTTTGCATTGCTGCGGGTGTAATTATTACTTGTCTCTAAGTAACAAAAAAAGACTGGAACTTAATGAAGGGGGATTAAGTTAATTTCTTTTTTAGCTAACAGTTTCCTGTCTCTTAAAATGCAGGCCCTGGTGAACATAATGTTCAAGGAAGGAAAAACTAAGCTTTTTATTTCACTAAAATCTCCACTTTGGAATATTGATATTAAAATATTAAGATGATGTTTATTCTTTAAAAGTATGTAAATTTGGTATTAAATAAAGCCACAGAAATCCTCTCTGACTACTCCATCCAAAGTCCACAGATCCAGGGGGTTTATGTGTTATCTAGACATCATTCCTATTAATATTCATTAGATGGGTCTGCTTGCATTTTTATAAGCTGTGAGAGAGGCAAAAGAAACAATCAGAATTCTTTAACACACAGGCATTATCAATTCAACATATGCCAAATAGCAGAGCACCCAGATCTGAAGTTAAGATTCAAATGCAATTTACCTTTACTAAGCTAATTTTCATGAAAACTCTTTTTCCTTTACTCATTGTAGTCTAAGCTATTTAATTATCTCTATTCTCTGCAACATACACTTCAATTTTTAATTTAAGAGATTATTCAGCACTATACTTTATCTTGGTTAACAACAAAACACTTATCTTACCATCAAACTTAGGAGAATTTCCCCTCAAGAAAAAAAGCCTAAAAACTTTAAATTGTTTTAGTAATAAGATTACCTTTATCTTTACGAACCTTCTTAAGCAAACCCTTTCTAACTCCCCAAAGCATTTATTGATGTTAATTCACTGTCTGTCTCCAGAGTGGATTATAGAAGGAAGAGTCTTGGTCAAAATTTGGGTGGATCCCTAGTATTTGTTTCCCAAATTATGTTTTCTTAATCGATTCAGTCTAAACAGACAGAGAAATGCTAGCGTGGCTGCGGACTCACTCCCGTGGGGCTCTCCCAGATCTCACAGATGCTCAGGAAACATCCTAGAGAGGGAAAAAGCCAGATCTGTCACCAGCAAGACTACAAGATAAAGCAGCATTAACAAGGGCATTCATCAAAGTTAACTTGAAGACCGGTTTGGGCTTCTTTTTTTTTTTTTTTTAAGGATTTTATTTATTTATTTTTGCGTAGAAGAACTGGGGTGTAGGCCAGATGTGTGGGGGCCGAGTGAAAGGATTCAATAGCGCTATGACTTAACCCCTTCTTTTTTTTTTTTTTTTAAAGACTGAGTTTGGGTGATTCCTCACAGTCCTAACATATGCATAACTTTCCATTTTCAGAGTTTTTTAAATTACAGTTTACCAATGTTGAGCCTTCTAATTAATTGATTAGTTTGGAAAGACAGGTAATACTGCCCTCATTCTATAGGAGAAAAAACAAACTCAGGGCAGACACATGGCAGGTTGGTGACCAGGAGCCAAGGCCTCCTACTTCTCTGTCTAGTTCTCTTTACAGTCCACTGAAGCTCAAAGTTTATCTTATTCATGATAAAAGAAAAAGCTGGACCCACAACTATCAGAAACCCACTGTGAATGGGGGAAGACCCAGCTTCTGTTTTAATAGGTAAACATGCATTGCCCTAGACTCAAGGTGAAACAGGACTCAAGATCAAATCAAGCAAAGCAGAACACCTTTTCGACTGACTGTCAACATATCTAAAAAAACCTATATCGTAATCTAACAGGAAAAGCTGAAAAGTCTTACAAAATGGCATTTGGTCCCTCAAAGACAGGTTTTGGCCTTAGCCACTGTCCTGGTGGACTCCTCTTGGAAACCACTAGACTTAAGTTTATTTAGTGTGTCTTTCATTGCTGTTTCATGTGGGACATCAGGATGAGAAGTCCATATACAAGGGGTCTAATTTTCCCCCTTCCTAAATCATCTCAGAGGACAGCCTGGGCCTGGAGAGTAGTCATCAGTCTGTTTCTGCTTCAGGGATGTGGTTACACATTGACAAGTGGCAGATCTAAAGGAAAACATTTAAGAATTATTGACTTGAGGAGGAAGAGCCAGGTATGCTGAGTTAGTCAGATAGCTGAAATTTTTGTTCTGGAACCCATACAAACTGTGCAAATGTCACCAAAGCATTTCAGTCTCTGAGTCTCAGCTTCCTCATCAGTAACATGAGGATGACAAAACTGAAAACAGTCACATAAGACAACATATGTCCAGTAGCTGAACACAGTGCCCGGTCTGTATCTAGCACTTAGTGAACAGACGCTGAATTTGAAGACTTTCAAGGTTGGGCTAGTCTATGTAAAAAGTCATAAAATATGTATCATTTCCATTTGAAGGGAAGATGATCTGACTAGGCAATCTCAGTATTTTTTTTTCCTAGTGTTAAATTAGGTTTTAATATTTTCTTGCAGTTTTCTTTATTTGGATACATTCACTTCTAGAATATCTAAAGGGAAGCCAGGCTTCAAGGTCAGTCACACAGGACCCCCCACCGAGGAAGGCCTGGTTTAATGCACTGCTGTCATCATCTTGAAATTCTTTGCAATTCTTTTAAGAAGCCCTGCATTTTCAAGTTGCAGTTTGTGTGGAAAAAGTACACATTCTCCACACAGCCCATAACTGGTCCTGCTGAAAGGAAAGAAGGTCATGTTTTTCATATCAGATATTTTATACTCAGCTACAATCCTGCTGGAATTTGTTTGAGCTTCACAGAAGTAAGTAATTACAATGTTCTTACTAAAAGAGCGTAAGAAACACTAAGAAAGCAAGATGTAGGAGGCGGGACTGACACTGAATATGTACTCAGGCCTCAGCACATGAGTAAGGACACTTAAATGACCCTCCAGTGGCCTTCAAGGGTTCACATGCTCCTGTAAGTGCCTAAATCACCCTTGGGGACTGACTGTGGCACCAAGAAAGTACTCCATATTATAAAGCGTATGGGGGAAAGAATCAATAATCCGAAACCTTGAAGGTGTGAGGCCATTATGGCTCACTGGACTTCGGGTGTTTGAGAGCCTTTGTCTTTGGTGGCTGGAAGTCAGAAGTGGCAATTCGCCCACCTTCCTTGGCAGGGGATGAGTGCCACATTTGGCAGAAAAGTGTGCTCTCGAGAAAAGGGAGCAGAGAATCTTTTGGCCTGGGCTCCAGTTAGGATAGATCAAGAGTGAGAACTCACCCTTGCATGCCAACCAAATGCCACTGTAATTAAAAACAAATCTTTGGAAATACGGTATTTGGAAATTATTTCAATTTCAGTACGTTCCCAATATGAACTCATCAAGAGTTAACAGTGAATTCATCCCTTGATTTTTGGAGGGAAAATGCCATTTTTTTTAAGTCTTTTTAAACAGAATTCTACTATATTATAATGAAATAAGCAAACTAAAGAAAGAAATATACATAATAAGATATGAAGTTTTAGAAACCTTCGGTCCATTTGGATCTATACCTTATAGCAAACCTTCAAAGATGGCAGTATTCATTTTTAAAAATGCAAAACTCCATCATTTTGATGATGCCAAATGATGAGCTCAACTCATATGCATATATTTTGTTTAATGGCTTCATTTATTTTAAGAACAAAGGGAAACAAGATTTTACAGACGAAAGCTTTTTTTTTCTTCCCATGGCTCCAATGCAACTGGGATTTTAAAAATCTGTAATGTTAACCAATACGTGATAATGGCTGCTCTCCAGAGCCCTATTTTATGACATTTTATGCAGTGGAAACCTATACTGAGTAACTAGCCCCAGAGTATCTGATTTTAGGAAGGCATAATCGGGGTGTCATATGTCTCTTGATTGCCCCAAGTTTCTTTTCTCGAAGGGATACATGTTCAGTAAATTGTTGGTCGTGTAACTGCTGGAGCAATGGGTTAACTCACTAAAGATTTTTATAAATGAGGCAGGAAAGTGCTGTTCATGTAAGTTCAGGGATAAGAAAATAATTGCATAGAACTCTTTTTCCTCTATTCAGAAATCTGCATAGAGGGTTTAATATTTTGTTGAGAATTGAAAAAAGAAATCCCAGCAAGTAACTTCAGTTTAATTCTTCTTGAATTTCTTCTTTTCGTTGGATATCTATGGTGAGACCCAAAATTTCATCAACACCAATTCCCAAAAGAACAAAAGACACACCACCTCAGAAACTTTCTAGTAGCCACTAAAACTTCCCTATTCATTCACAATGTATAGCTAGTTTCATAAAAAAAAGAAGAAAAGGGACATGTGACCCACTAAAAAATCTGGTGAGATGACACAAAGGAAATGTCCACACAGTGCTGTTTTTTTCTTGAGAGCCCTACCTCGAAACTCTAGAATACAACAGATGCCACTTGCCAGCTACACACAGGATGTGGAATGATTACATAGACACTACCTTGGCCCAAGATGGCAGCTGGTGATTAATGGCTGCGTCATCCTTGGCCCTGCTGCAGTTGGGCCTGGGGTCTGATCCTGTCACACAGACCCTTCGTCTGCAGCCAATCATCAGATGTAAGCACATAGGCCCTGTCAGGTTGACATATCATTCCTTCGACAATGTCAGTGAGTATTAATGTTTAATTATCTGTCCTAGAAATGACCCTCGCCTTTATGCACTGTGTAGCGGTGCTGATGGTACTCTGGCAATCCCAAAGACAAGGGCCAAAGAGCCCTCGATAAACCCACTACTGGGAGTTGGCTTTCAAGCATTGTCTTGATATTGCCTTGCAGCGCTGAATAGGAAACTTTAGTTCTTTAGCTACAACGTATTTCAAAAATCAATAGAGACATTTATCTGTCTATCAATCTATCTATTATCTATCTATCTATTACCTATCTCTCTATCCATCTTCCTTTTAGCAAGCTGCTGTGCCAGTCAGTAGTCCTTACTATTCCAACATGAGACTACAAATGAGTCATCGTGTGACTTGCCGATCACACTGAGCCAACTGTTTTTTATGTATGACAATGAGCTGTTCATTATGTGTGGGGTGTCTTTTTATTTCTTGCAGCCAGGTGTATATCATTTACCATCAAACCAAAATGACAATAGTCGTCCCTTCTGGAGCAATGTCAAGATCAATTCAACTTCAACTTGGGAAGCTAAAGGAATCTTTTCAAGCCAGGCATCTCTCCTTCCCACTGTTAAAAATGAGGCCTCTGACAGAGGAATGATTTAAGAAGCATAGCTGAGATAGTTTTTCTTGTTAACCTTTATAGTTGCTTAAATATTCTTCAATATCATGTTCATTTGCTATAGGTAAATTAAAAATCCCCCCTCTCTCTCATATATCATGGCATGAAAAAATTTTATCTCAGCAGACAGCTGCATTTGCATGGTTTTCGTTGAACTCACATTCAAAGGTTATCAATAACAAGTTTGCAAACTTCTCCTACAATCAGCATTGAAAGATAATGTACAGTAATTGCATGATAACTTCCTCCAAAACTGAGATAAAACCTTTAATGTAATCTCAATTTCACCAACCTACATATGATAGTACAAACTTAAGTAGCTCAGATTGGGCTCAATGACTTTGCCCATGATGTTGATTTTTAATGAATGAAAGATGAAATTATTATTCCTATAAGAAAACAATACGAATTTTTTGTTTTGCTTCATTTAAAAAAAATAATAGGTGGATTATAAAATGTATCTACTAAAAGTCAAGGCTGTGCTTGATCACAGTGTGGTATCCAGCACCATTGCTTTATGGAGACTCAACTGCAGTCAGTGTGGAAGTTTTTATTTAGGTCTGCCTACTACATTTCCAACATTTCTACTCTCCTCTACCTCCCAATCCTACTCCTTGGACATTCAGCAGCTCACTTTGCCTCCTGACTACTAAAAGATCTAGAAGAGAACAGCACCCAAGACTCAACCTCTTCTCAATTTCTACATCTCTCTGCCTTCTTCTCCTGGTTCACACTTAATTGCTAAGCTCTTACTCTGAGATGCCATCTCATCATTCTCCCCACTCAACCCCTCTATTGCCAACTCATTCTTGGTTCTTGCTTTTACTCTCAAAGGCCCCTTTCCTATTGTTCAAATAAATAATTAGGCCAGGTATTAATAAATTACAAGTAACATAGTAATAATTCCACAAAGAATAGCTAGATTCTATCCTACACGTAAACATGTTCAAATGTCCCTTCTCTCAAATAAAAAATACGAAGAGAGAACCCTTCTCTTTATGCTTCTGTCCAAACAGTATCCTTAAGTAATTTCCTTAAGAAAGTGCAAAAGTATCTACCTTTGTTACCTCTATTGCAGGATCACCCACAGGCCTCATAACACAACCTCTTTCTCCTCCAAAGGGCCTTAAATGACTCTTTCAAAAGTCACTGGTGATATTCTAATCCTTATACCAGGTCCTTTCCTAGTCCCTCTCCTTCATAAAACTATCAGCGTTTTTCACCTCTGTTTTGAAACTTTGCTCACTCATTTGGTCAATACATATTATCGAGCATCTATAATATGGTTCTGAAGATATGGAGATGAAAGATTAAATCCTGACCTCTAGATAGGGGGTAGCTCATAAATAAACAGTCACCATGATAATTACTATCAGATGGCCATCAAGGTCTATGGGTCTGGCAACAGGGGCCATTTCCTCTCTCCTGGGGAGGATCAGGAGGCTTCCCAAGCAGTGACATTTGAGATAAGATGTGAAGGATGCAGAAGAAAGTGTGAAGCAAGTAGGGGTCATGGAGGTGACAAATTCCCAAGGAAGGAACAGCATATGCAGGTGCACAGAGTACATTCTCCTGTGGGGAACGTAGCCCTTTCCCCTTGGCTGCGGTATGGCATGGAGAGCATATATGGATAGGGTCAGAGAGCCTGGGTGCTCAGTGAGCCAATGTCAGACCTCAAAGTGTCCTTGAATGACAGGCCAAAGATGTTGTATCCCAAGGGCAATAGATATTACAGAATTTTAAGTAGGGGAGAGAACTGACTATATTTTGTGTTTTGGAAAAGTCACTCTAGTGGTGAAATGCAGAATGGTTTATAGAGAATCAATATTAGAGGCAGGGAGGCTATTCAGGCAAAGGGACAAACAGAAGACAATGAAGCAGTGGTAGTGGGACTATATTCGGGGAAGAGATGGAAGAGAGTTTAGGACAGTAAATTGATGGAACTTGGGAATGAACAATTATCTGTGAAGGCAGGAGAGGGAACTTCCCGAGATGACTCCTAGGCTCCTAATTGTAGCTTCTGGGTCCGTAGAGATGCCCTCAACCAACATGACAATGATAGAACAGCAGCCAGTTGCACTTGCTGGATTCTGTTTGGGGGATGGACTCTTTATTTCCTCCAGACAATCTTTAAAAGTAGGCACCACCCAAATTCTACCCTTGACCTCCTCCTTTTCTCTTTCCGCACTCCATGGACCCCTGACTCATTCATATCTCCAGTTTCAGTGGCGGTAACACCAAAGCCTTGTGCCCTCACTACATCCCAGTGATTCTATTTCTAACTACTGGGCCCCCAACAACTCACCTGGCTTTCCCGCCACCACCAGAACCACAAATTCTCCCAAACTTAACTCCTCATCTTCCCCCTAAAACCAGTTCCTCCTTCTGACACACTTCTGCGAGCAAGACTGCTGAGGCTGCTGCCTCTGGACTGCCCGACAGGGCCTCACACTGACTGCTGTGCTGTATCAAATGTCCACTCCCAAGTGGTGATGGGAACAGGACTTGGAGTCAGGCAGCCTTGAGTTCAAACCAACCGCTGCTGGTTACTGTGCTACCTTAGGGGGTTGTTCAATCTCTCTGAACATTGGTTTTCATATCAGTAAAATAGGGACACTAATGGACCTCCCTTTGTGGGAATTCAATGAAAAGAAGCACGAAAGTACTTAGCAGTGGCCACCAAGGTGAGGGTGGGTGGGAGCTGTCTGGGGCAGGTGGAGTATTTATTCACCAGTATTGCTTAGAATTACAGGTAACATGGTGATAATAATAATCAGACTGACTTTTAGTCATTTTATTATTCTTTTCAAAATCTCTACCCACATTGCTCAGAGGAGAGACAGCTTGGGACTCACCTTGGCATGCCTCAGGCACTCAGCTTCGTACGACATGGTACACGCATGCCAGTGACAAAGGCTCCTATTTATGAGATGCAGGTTTCTCTCCAAAACTCCTTCCACCATTCCTTTCCCTTACACTCCACAACCACAACCTTCTTACCTCAACTGTTGTAAATGTCTCCTATTCTCCAATTCTCGCTACAAACTGTACCAGTACTTAGATTTCTGGTCAAAAGTGCTTAGAAAGCTTCAAGCGATGCGGTTGCTTGCACAGAGTAGGTGCACAGAAAGGATTTGAACTCACTTAGGAAAAATTCAGATGGTCCGATTTGAGGATAAGGGTAGATATGACTTAAAGTTTAGCCATCACCAAAGGTGGGGGAAAATAAACACCTTTGAAGGTTGCTTTTCCCTGCGGGGGTGGTGAGATTAAGTCACCACATCATGAAAACCAATCCAGCCATCTCCACACAAAGCAAACAACTTGAGGTATTCCCAGATAGAGGCCCTGTATTCATCCTGCCGCCTGCAAAACCACTCTCTCCAACCACACACACTCTCACTCTTGTTGCAATGCAGGAGTCAGAGCCACAGAGAGCTCACCCATTCAGCGTGAACCACAGCTCTGCTGGGTGATGCTTTTTGAATAATTGTGGCAAAGGTATGACTCAGATGAGGCCAGGCGGACTTCCACCTCAATTCTCATCATCTCTAGTCAACTGTGTATGGAAGGTGATTTCAAGAGCAATAACAAACCATAATTTTAAGCTTCAGGCTATGGAAGTGGTGAGGTCCAGCAGGTTGAAAGTTTGGGCTCTGAGTACTTTTTCTGGTCTCTATTTTACTGTGTATGAACATGTGTGGTAAATATCTTTTCTATTCCACTTCCTTCATTTATAAATGAGGGCTTCATGATTAATTATAAGGCCACATGCAAATGAACTACTTAATAATAATAATTAATAAACTTTATGATCAAACAGGATTCTAGCTCCAAGCCTGATTTTTAAAAATTCAAATGTACTCCGCTTCATGCATGTGTATTTGGCCTTTTTTCCTTGGAAACTCACCCACCATTTACTCAATCACTCTTCTAGACACTGAAGTGATGAATGTTGCTGAGGGCTCGTGGTTTCTGGTCCAATGTGAACACTTTCACGAAGTAAGTCCTGGGCGCCTGTCGTCTTGGTAATTGATGATGTTTTCACTTCAAGGTGTGGGTCTAAAACCCACAGGGCTCAATGGGGGAAGTAAATGAAGTGACTTTCCTACATCTCTTACCCACCACTTCTGATACACATAAATTCATTCCTGCCAGATGTACTTCAATATCATCAAAAGGGGATGGCAATGTGTATTTCTGGCAACAGCTAAAATGATGCCTTAATTTTTATTTTACATTAGCAAATTAAAACATTTGGTTTGTCATTACAATTCTTTGTGAAACTTTGGTCTTTGCTAAATTCACAATGAATTACAAATGCTTGCACTAAAACAAAGAATTACACACCCCCTCTCCACCCACCCCCCCCCACCCTCACTGCCATCCTACCATCCTATGCAAGTCTCTTTTCTTAATTTTGATTTCTAGATCCCACGGCTTCCCTAAGAGAAAGCATGCCGGGGCACACACATACTGTATTTCAAATGGAGATTTTATGTAAGCTTATTTTTATAGTGATTCTGAGAGTAGCTGCTCTGCTTTTTATCTATGCAAACTGGAAATAAAGTAGGCACCCTGCCAGCTCCCTGACAGCAGGCCAGGCCCGGGCTGCCATGGGTGACTCGCACAATGACATCTAAGGGGTCCAGAAAAGAACCCTGACTAATGGCTTTTGGATTCCTTATGACCTTTGATCCTCAGTGACTTAGACCAAAATAAATGACCTAATTTCTAGAAACTACATTCAGCACATGAACTCTAATGAGTGAGAGAATTTACCTGCTAAGCAATGATTAATAGGTATGGGCTACTTATATTAATTCCTTACATCTCAGCCAAACTAAAGAGAAGATACTTTTCAGATGCTCAGTTTTTAAAACAAATTCATCTCCAGGATGCTGTGTAAATTGAGTGTGTCCATGGCAGATAAAGTACACAAGGCAGCAGAAATACTAAAGGATTTCCTGGAGCAGACATAAAGTTGGTGAATGGTACTAAGAACAAAAGCATTTCTCCTCAAACGTATTGTTTCTGCAGTTAGTGATTCCATTATTTTTCTAACTGACAAAGGCCTCCAATGCAGAGGGCCTGAGCAGGAGCCTGGGAGCCAGCACACACACTGCACACACCGTGCCCCCTGCATCATCACCCCTGCCCTGCACATTGTCGCCAGGGCACCAATACAAGGTGAGGGTGAAGGGCAAGACTGTGTCATTCAACCTTCAGAACTACCTCTTCACCCTGACACACAAGTGCGCTATCAACAAGACCAAAAGAAAAAGCCTCTACATCTGTGGAGTCCTCAGTCTATCAGACACTTTCTGTGTATTTGAGAGATGCTATGAAAATGCTTTGATATACATCGAGGCAATGAAACTTCTCTATGATACTACAATGGTGAATACCTGTCATGATGCATTTGTCCCAACCTAGAGATTGTGGATACCAAGAGCAATGTAAATCATGGACTTTGGGTGATAATGATGTGTGGATTCATCGGTTTTAACAAAGAAGCCCTAGTTAGGGGAGCACTGATATGGGGAATGCTATTCATGTATAGGGAGCAGAAAGTATAGGGAAAATCTCTGTATCTCCCCTTCAATTTTGTCATGATCCTAAAGCTGCTTAAAAAATAGCCTTAAAAAAAAAAAAAAAACTTCTTTGCTATTCAAATGAAAGTTCTTATACACAGAAAGAGTATTGGAAGATAGCAAAGGAAAACTGAAACACTTTAGTCTAATTGACATAAAAATAATGGGCTAAGTTGCAAAATGAGAGGGTAAAAAAAGCCTATGCGTAAAAATCAAAAGATGGGGGGACACCATCGTCCATTTATGAGCTGTCACCTTGCCTCTGTTCCTTGAGTCCTTGCTATGCAAAGTGTGGGCTGTGGACACAAAGCATCAGCACCACCGGGAGGAGCAACTCAGCCCCCATCCACTGGATGAGAACCTTCATTTAAAAAAAGATCCCCAGATAATTCGAATGAACACTAAAGCTGAAGAAGCACCACTTTAGAAAATGCAAAAGACTCTTAAATTCTGTAGTCATTTCCATTTTCTGATTTTTCAGAAGGCAGACTTTCATTTTTTAAAGTGCCTCTTTACATCTCAGTTAACTCTCCAAAGGTGCACATTACTAAGTCTCACGATACAGATTCAGAGGAAAGTTGTGAATGTTAATGCCATATTGTATGAAAATTAAAATCAAGAAAGTGTCTTCTACTTAGAACCTACACAAGCATTCTACTTCTCCCCACCACGTCAACCCAGCAATGCTTCCGATGATTTGATTTATCACAATATCACCTTTACATAGTCATTTTTGAAACCATAGGCTGGACCGTGTCTGCTTTGCCACAAGTAAAGAAGGAAGTAGAGTAATTATTGTCTAAATTCACTCAGCATAAGAAGGTAAACAGGGTATTTCAAGGCAGCACAACTCTCTTTCTCAGCAACAAAGGCACCTTCTCCCCAATTACCAGGATCATCACGTCAACCCTCCATGTTATTTTGGAGGATTTTGCAAACCAGCTTGAGTGCCTGCAGCCACTACTCTCGGGTGCACCTGCCTCGCTTCTCTTCTCATGTCCCTGTGTCCAGTAGTCACCCAACCAGGGCTGGGACCGTGTGTTCACTATTTCTCTGGAAGTTGGTAATGGGAACAATGCAGGGAAAGATGAGCACTCTGTGGTGCTACCACAGGCTGGCCTTCTCATTCTCAGAGGTTAATACCCACCACTTAGAACATTAGAACAGCCCTAAAATTCCACATGCTGTGACAGTAAACCGACGAGATGCATTATCCATGTTGGTTCGGATGTAAAATATGCATCCGTCGCCCTGGAGATTAACCAAATTATAAAGCCACATTTGAATGGTATTTTACAGATTTTTTTTCCAGAGCCTCTGCGCCTCTACCCCTTAATTAAATCTAATTTGGTTTCCACATAGAGTGTTATTGAGCAGATTCACTTCACCATCCACGTAAGCTCAATATACATCATCTTCACCTTCCAACTACAGCCTTATGAAGATGTTTCCGTGTGGGAACATTCAAGACTGATTTATGGCACTACTGCAACAACTAAGCAACTAATCTTCCAGTATAAATGTAACACGTACGAACAACCTAACTGAAACATATAAATTCCACATATACTTAAAAATATTATTGTCTGTAATTTAATATAGCAGAATGTTTCTAAGCCTATAACCTTGCATACAGAAGCAGTTCTTCAAGCATTAATACTTAAATGGGTCATAGACACCACATCTGTCATTCTGTCCTGAAGTCTATGAGGCAAAACCAAGACTATGCTGGCCTATTGATTTTTCTAGCATTTGCTTTAATTTACTTAACCATTGAGAAATCCATCAGTACATAAAGGGCAACTGTCCATTACTGCCTCATTTGCAGACATTTCTTCCCCTCGTTTTTGGTAAATATTTCCCTTAAATTGCTATGTGTTTACAGTGTAAAAACGAATTAGGAAAGTGCTCACACCTGTTTCTGTTCAGTAACTGCTGCACTGAGGTATATGTAACGTGCTTAAAGATAGAATAAATATCTAGACATTATTACATCTGTGTGCAAAGGGTGGTAAATTAGATCCTAATTACATTAACAGGGATTCTGCCTCCCAGCTTAAATTTTACATGAGCACTCTGCAAAAATCCAAAAGCTCTGCTGTGGTTTCTTTATGAGCTGGTGATTACAGCTACTTCCTATGCGGTCACTAAATATTCTGTTTACAAATAAATGAAGAAGCTTTGAGCCAACTTGCCAGGGTAATAATCTATTTTTTTTCTCCCCCTCCCTCTTCCCAACAAACCCTCGCCACATATGCATGGCAACAATCAGGAGCCCTGGCTTCATCTAATTACTCCATCACATAATTTCACAAATTGCCTTGTCACTGGGGAGCCAAGTGCAAAACACGCTCACAGTGGGATTTCAGGCAGCAGCTTTCATTTACTACTCATTCCTTGTTAAATTAAACACGAAAACACCAGTTGTGTGAAAGAAGTCAAAAAGAATGCCTACAAATGAGCCAGACAAGTGTATCTCCTATTTACCATTTCACCAAATACACTCTTGGCAACAGGCATCTAGAACAGGAGGATCCCTCTGGCTGGCCCATTCTCATTTCCACGTTGCTGCTGCAAGAGACCCCATGCCAAAGGCCAGGAACGCATGGGTTTCTTTAGAAAGAACAGTTCGCCATGCAGCAACAGGAAGCAGGGGTAAAATGTAACACAACGGGAGTCTCAAGCCTCTCTACCCTGTACCCTTCCTGCTGTATGAAACGCCTGACCCTGACCCACACACGAGAACCTGTACTTCTAGTAGATGAATGATGCTGAGCTCTTTGAAGGCATAAACAGTGCACCATATTTCTATTTTGGCTAGAAAGAAGGCATCAGATTCCACTCATCTTTAAAAGTTCTCCAACAGGAAGATCATCAATCAAGTTCATACAGTATTAGATGTTTTCCTTTTAAGTATTAATGCCTTGCATGTTTCTGAAACACATCAAGATAAATGCTCGCCCATCCTACTCCGGATGTGGGTGGAAGAAAAAGAGTGTACGGTGGGTGACATGACTAGAGGGAGTGAACCTGAGGTTACACCCCTGGAAGCTGACATTTTTATATCAACAACTAAGCACAGGCACTGGTAATTAAAGGTATTGCTTTGTAGCTCTGGAGCCAGCAGGGTCAGGTACCGTTTTACATCACAAACCAGTCCTTTATGCGTGTAGATTTGCCAGCATTATCTGCACAGGGAGAAGGAGACATTAACAGCAGCTGTCTCTCTGCTTTTACACTGAAAATTCTATTCATACAGACAGGTGGAGTAATTTAAAAGCCAATGTGGTACAATTTCGATGTGACTAATGTCACTGCCTACTAAAATGCCACCATTACCACTGTTTATGGAAACATTACTAAAATTACATTTTATTCATAAGAATTTTAGGATTCTGGTTATTACTAGCTTTAAAACGATCAGACCTCAGTGTCATACCCCAGAGCAGTGACTTAATTCTCCAGGGTTTAGCAGCCTTCTTTGCGGAGAAACGACAGTGGGATTGTAGTTTCAAGAGTAATCGGGGCTGCATAAGCAGTTTCCTCTATCTCCATAAAGCAAATTAAAGACATAGCTCTTTGGCGCCCTGGACACGTGACAGGCAAAGATCTTCAAGGAGCTAAATTCTGTGTTCGAAGGTTTAGTTAGGATTTGCATGAGCCAGGATTCCTCACCCCCAAACCACTATCAGACATTGTTAGCAACAGACAAGGGAAGAGATTTAAATATTTCTATAAAGAGGGAGGGAGAGAGTTAATGTTCAGTATCTGAAATTCTAACAATGCATAAATTATTACAATTACACAAAATATCAATAGCTGTGGCTATGCCTTTTCATGGCCAGATTTGTCTGGAAAAAGAATCTAGAGAGGAAAGGGCCATCCTTGACCTTTAGGTGCCAATAACACCAGGCTGCATTATAAAGTCTTATGCCAAACCCTCTGGCTCATATTTTTTATTTAAAAAACACTAATTAGCTCCTTCATGGAATGAGATTATAATTATACCTTTGAACTGCCACAACACAATTCAATTTGCTCTGTGTTTGAGAGGCAACGTGGTGGAAAGCACATGGAAATTTAAGTCAGGAAGATTCTGGTTTCAGCTCAGCCAGTTCCTAATTTTTGACCTTGAGCAAAATCATTAACTTCCCTCAATTTCATTTTTGTCATCCTGTCTACCTCACAGGATTGTCTAAGATTCCGGTGCACGTGAAAACATTAAGCTACAAAGCACCGAAGAGATACAGATTTTAATTTTATTTAGTCTTTTAGTCAAATTTTTCTATAAGATGACCCCATGTCAAAAGGCAAGCAATTACTAGATCTTTTTGAAAACATGATGAAAGTAACATTGTATTAGCAGAAGATAACCTCATTTCTTTTTAAAAGTGAAATAAAATCATTTTTGTGAAGTTTCTCCTCCAAGAAGTTTGGAAAATGTTTTTTTAAAAAAATAATAGATAGGAATTATTCCTAAATGTCTATAAACCACAATAGAAATGATCTCTATTCATTGATCTTTCTTAGGATCACACCTCCTGGCTTCTGGATGTCCCAGAACTTTCTAGAATACCAAATTCTCAGAGGTCATTTGTGTCATGAGAGAAGTTAATGTGAGAACAGATAAAATCAGACCATAGAATGTTAATTGAAAGCAAAAACACCTAGAAAACTAAGTTCATATATGTTGTCTTTTTTTTTTTTAAAGGGGTAATATCACCAAGACATTCAAATTCAAGTCGTTTTTTAAGTCAAATCAAAGGTCTCTATTTCAGAATAATTTGAATATTATAAAACCAAGTAATTTGTGTCTAATTTCAATAACCACTAACTTATGATATTTGCATTTATACCATCAAGTTATGTGAGGTTTATCTTCTCTCTATAGTGTTCAAAAATAGAGCAATTCCTTGGGACCCACGCTCACTGGGCTATAATTTGCTGAGTGAAGACAATTTGCAATGGCCAGAAAAAAGAACAAAAAAGTCTTTAAAATGTTAGAAAATTGCCTGTTGTAACTTTCAGCTACTCTCTTTTGCTCTCAGAGGCATTCTATAGGGCCCCCCACAAGAAACAAGTGCCTTCTCTGAGTTCCTGAGGGCTCCCTCCTGCCCTTGACACATTGAGGTATCATGTCCATTGACATGAGCCACTTTACCAGGCTCAGGACTTCGCAGATGGAGAGACAAGCAGTTCTGAAGCGCCAGCACCCTGGTCAGGGTGATGTGAAGCTAGACAACCCCTACTGTTATCATTGTGGAGTCACAACAAAGTAACTTTTGCAACCTCATGGCATCCAGTGCACCACAGGTAAGTCATGAGGGTTTCATGACACGAGCAACAGTTCGTTGCAATGTGGGCTCCTCCCTCTGGTTGCCCTCTGGCAAGCAGTAGAGAGAGAAAAATCAGAGCTCTAAGCATAGCTATTTAGAGGATTAAAAGAAGTAAAATGCATCAGTGTTCCCTACCAAGATTGGTACAGATGGCAGGGGTTCAAAGAGATTCATTCCACGGAAAAGTATCCAAGTACAGAGATAGGAACACACAGTCACACATCCACAAGAAAGAATGGAGATATTATGGGGTGTTTCCTGTTAAGTCAAACGGTATCCTAAATTCCACAACATACAGATTTACTTCCATTGGCAAAACAACGAACCAACCAAACCAAATTGGAATCCTTTCTAAAACAAAACCATCTGATTTTCCTTTGGTCAGATCTTCATACTTTAAAGCAAGATACCTTCACTAGAAATCTTAAATGTTGAGAAAGTAAAAAGTCAAGTTTATATTAAATAAAATTCCTAAGATTTAAAAAATACACTCACACATATCTATATGGTGCTCCAGTTTTAATGTGAAAGATAAATTGGGAAGGAGCACTCACTGAGTTTGATATTTTATCTTCAAAAATATATCATCACTAGGAGGAATCAAAAGAAGACATGATACTGATATATGCTTTGAAGTACAAATGGCTGGCTAGTGTTCAAACAGTTATGTGCATCAGCAGCCATCATCTTAATAAATCGTGCTTATATGGGCACTTTTGTTTTTAATCTAATCCTTTATTTAATTAACCTGATTAAGAGTGCATCAGAAAACCAAACTGTAGTGTACTTGAACTTAGCTTTGGAAACAAAAGGAAAATTTTAGAGTAATCCAACAAATTTCTAGTCAAACTCTATTCAAGTCCCTTATATAAGGCACCCATCATCAGTGAACTAAACAACAAACCATATGACCGAGCACAAAAATCTCAATCGCATCCCTAAAATAACACAGAACCCCAGTGAGCGCTCTTGCTTTAAGTCCTATGGATAAATGGATAATTTTAAAGGTGAACTTTTGTTTTTGCTTTTGATTATCCCTGTATCCCCACCCCATGGCTCCTCATCAACAGACTGCAATTATCCCAGGTCAGAGGTGCACAAGTTTGAGTGGGGAAGAGAGGCCAGGGCAAAGGGAAGGAGGTGTGTGGAAGCCTGGGAGAGAGCTCCGCCAGGTCACTAATGGCCTCTGGGGCAACAACTTGGAGAACAGGCTGATGCTTCGCCTTTGATCTTCTAATTCACAATGATCATTAGTATTAACTCTGATTCTTCTGGGTGAAGAATTCCAGCTGTAGCCTTTTCAGTTTACCTGACCTAAGAAAATTCATCACCCATCCCATTAGGATTTCAATAACCAGCTAAGAATAAGAAAAAGGCAGTTTGTCCCAGAATCTAAAAACCACTCTGCTTCATTGCTTCATTATTAGGGCAGAGTTTCTATGCTGTATATCACAGAAGAATTAGGGCATTCCAGTAGTTCCCCTAAGTAATTAAATAATCTATTCCATTTTTCTCCTGAGACAAATGATCCCCAATTGAGCAAATAATAGTCAGGGTCCTATCTAATCAAAGTTGGAATTTGCTATCTCCAGAGTAGCAGATATCTTTTAAAATTAAGATATGGGACCTTGTCATTCAAGCCTGGTTTAGTTTCAGCAAAGTCTTACTCTGACATCATCATTTAAAGCCTGTGAAAGTAATGACAACTACACATAAGGGGAAAAGTGGTAACTGTAAAGATATTCTTCCTATTGATTTAAGAGAGTTCATGTTTAATATGGTACATGGAGATCTGAAAGGAAATAACTCTAAGTTCTTCATACTTCATACTTCTTAAGATATTTCCTATATTATTTTTTTCGGACATGTTTTCTAAAAAAGAAAAACGTCTAAATTGCTTGGTGGACCTGTAAAATTCTCAGTTTCTTGTTAAAATTAGATAATTTGGTAAAAGAAAGATATGGAGAGAAAATGTGGCTTTCTGTGAGCTATATCCCTATCTGAATTTAATAATGTGTCTGAAGAAAACATGTAGTGAAGACAGAGTCAAAATTTGCTGTTAACTCCACAAACTACCTCTCTCGGCTCAGGCACAAGGGCATGAGGACAGTCGTAAAACTAGTTATGGGAGGAACTGACGTCCCCAAAAACTTTGCATTACCCTGATTGACATTTCAGGCAAGAGCCGGAGAAAGGATTTTCCCGTCCACCACCTTAGGACTGATGGTAACTGAGGGACGCTTGATGATAAGGGACAGTAAGAAGAGTCACTGTTAAAACTGGCACAGTAGAGAGGTGAGGAATAGAAAGAAAAACAGAAATGTGAGTAGTGAAACAAATTAGAAGTCCTCTGTCTTATCTACCTTTTGACATTTCACTCACCTTGAGCAACAGAATGTGTTATTTGTATACCAATTATGAGAGCTTTTTCGTTGTAATAAGTCAAAATATTTAGAGGGTAATTCTCCCAACATTGCAAGCAGAGAGATGGAGGCACTAAGATGTCGCTAGCAGATCTTGTTACCAAAAGCAAAACCAATGAAACAACATCTGTCTCTTCTAGTGTATTCAATCCCCAATCCAATTCCATTCACTCTACCCTTTGAGTGGCGGACCCGCAGGGCACTTTTCATCTAATAGTGTTTCTATGGAAACGCCATTCTCAACCCGGGAGATTCTAAAACCCCTCACATTGGTTGCATTCACATTGAGAGGAAAGTTTAATAAATCAGAAATAAGACATAAATTTGACCATATACACACAAATATTTTCCAAGCTAGAAGTTCACCCCAAAAAGGAAGGAAGAAAAGAAGGGAGAATAGGAGGGAAGGAGGGTGGGGGGTGGGAGGCAGGGAGGAAGATAGCAAAATATGTGAATCTGACTTAGAGACAATTATTGTCTCTATGGGAAGGTTTAACTCAATGGGATCCTCATGATCAGTGAAAGGATAGGGAATCCAATGTGTTCAAATGACTTTCAGGATCCCCTCCCCTGCTGGCCAATGCCAAGTGTGTCACCCCTTGAGAAGGGTTTCTTCACTTGAATCTGCAGGTATGCATTTTAACAAAATCTCCATTCTCCCTAACTTTCAGGGGTCTAGGGACACACAAAAGCTCCACATTGGAAAATACAACATTGCATCTTTTAAATGAGAACCATATTGACTGTTTTTCTATTTAGATTATATTTCAAAACATAATATCTTAAAGTAGGAAAAAAAAAAAGGACCCTTGATTTTGACCTTAAACATCCTATTTATTCCTCCTCCTCTTCAGTAGGCAAGCTCAGATCTTTGTAACACTGTGTAGCAAAAAAACCATAGTGTGCAAACACATCTAGCTTAAACATTATGGCTAGTAGGTTTTATTTATAGTTGGAATAACACCCACAAGAAGAAGGTAAGGAGGGGCTCCTCAGGTGGCGCAGCGGTTAAGCGCTGGGTTGCGAAGCTGCCCGCAGCCTCTACAGCACCGGTTCGATCCCCGGCCACCGGGCGAGGGTCCCACATGGTGCGCAGACCTCTCCTACTGCCAGCTGCTCCCTTCAGCAGTACTTTGTCCATCTGCCTGCTCTGCTCTCCCCTCTGACTCTGGTGAATTCTTTCACCCTCCCGCGCTTCTGACTGTACCCAGTGCTTATATAAATAAATAAATAAAATCTTTTAAAAAAAGGAGGTAAGGAAAAAAAAAACCCTGACATGACATATGCCCCTGAACTGACTGGACTAGAGAGAGACTCAATTACAAATATTAAGTATTTTTATTGTTTGCAACAATTTTTCTTCAGGCAAAAACAAGCATTTCTATTAATAAATGCTTTTATTTTCTTTCTAATTCTCTCTTATTGTCTAAATAAGTTCAGTCATTCTTTTCAATTGCAGCGAATAGTCTCTTTTTAAGCGACCTCTATTTATCAAAATTGGCAAATACTCAACTAAGTCTAAGTTGGAAATTTACATCACTGAAATCTCCTTTTACCCATAATCACCAAAGTTTAAAACCTGTTTCCCTTTTCTTTTATTGTTTTCCTTATACACAAGTATGTCCAGTTCAGCTTGCTAGAGACTGTGAGTTCTTAAGAATGAAGCTTTAGTTCTCTCTTTGGAGTAGTAAAATATGCTACTGATTAAGTCTACCTGTGGATAACTACAGAACTGCACATTTTTCTGATGCAGCTGGGGTGCAAATCCAGAAAGGGTTTTTTTTTTTTAAATTCAGGGCCCATTCCACTCTTCTAACACACAAATGGTTGAATACCCTTTCAAAGGCAGATTTTTTAAACTGAATAAAAGCCCAATGAAAAGAATGACCTATTTATTTGTAAAAGAAAAAAATAGCAATTTGCTTTCAAAAAGGTGTGTGAGACCTTATAATATGCCTTTTGGTATTTAAAAGATTAGTTTTTACATTTTGCTAATAAATTGTTATTACTATTGTTTTAATTAGCCAGAGTTTCCATTGCTCTTTTATGTCTATCAAGCTTTCAGAAAGGGTTTTCCAGACAAGTTGCATTTATCACAGAGCAATAATGTGATCACTTAACATTGGCACAGTCTTCCAAATGAATTGTACATCCCTGAAGACCTCACAAGAAAAACTTGAAATAAAGTCACAGACGTAGATGTCAGTAGTTACTCACATTTGGACAATCAACAAAACTCTCTAAACTCTTATTTTTTTCCATAGATTTTATTATAATCAACTCTTGACTACAAATATTACCTACGCAGTCCTGGCATTTCTTCAAGAGGTCTAACAGAACAAGAGTAGGGTGTTTCTTGTAACAGGAGATCTATTTGCTCTTGCAGTTAGAAAAGAGGGAGGGGATGCTTTCCCATTGAGGGAAGGAGAGGGGGAGAAAATTTAAATCTACCCCTTAACTTTGCTATATTCAGATGATGTTAAAAGAGCATTTGCTGTTCAGAGACCATTATGATTATTAATACATTTGTACGAGCTTCTGGCATTAGAATGGGGAGGGAGGTGGAAATATCCCAATAGAAACCATGAGGCAACTTCTATGAGCATTCATAGAAAGCCAGGGAGATGTGGCCAAAGGGGTTTCCCCTTCTACAGAAGTGCTACAAACCAGCACAGCCCCAAAAATGAGGAAATGAGCCGGTCCTCAAGAAATCAGGCAGTTGATGAATAATTTCTATTTCTGTTGTCCCAATTACATATGGACCACATAAAATATTTCAATACAGGCAACATCCGTGCTGGCTGCTAAAAAGTTTTTTTTTTTTATTTCTTTTCTTTTAAGAAGATAATATAGCTCTCTGCAAGGGTCTTCACAAGGACACGACCTAGAAAACCAGGAAATCTGGTAGATGAATAAAAGAATTTGCTTCTGCCTCTCCTGATTCTGTCTAAACCAATATTTGATTATATTTTATTCAGGGGCACCTCAGCTTCGAGTAAAGCCTGAGCTCCTTTGCCGATTGAGATGAAGGCTGAGGAAATCTATTCATTTTTTTCTATTAGTATAGGACATAGAAATAGTTTGGTGGAGACTTGAGGGTTGACATGTTTTGTCCCCTCTCCCCACCTACCTCCCCACTGTAGGTTAGCTCTGGTGATGAAATATCAGCATGGCTGCACCAGTTCTTTTGACCAATTGTCATTTCTTATCTCCTGATCACACTGTTTTTCATGCTAAAAGCCTTCTAGACCCTACTCTTCCTCTCCCCCTCAGTAATGGTTGATAACACTCAATAGTAACTGGCACAAGGCAGACCTCAAGCTCTCTCTACCTATGCAACAAGTGTCAGCTAAGCAATGGTACTCAGATCAGATTTTAGGTAAACTTAATAGGATGCTAGAATAAGTGGAACAATCAAAATCTTCGATGCATCAATCCCTAACTTTGATTCAAAAGCTATCAACATATCCTACTTACTGTTTGGAATCATGATGGGAAGAAAAGAAGGGAGGAAGCTATTTTTATTTTCAGTTACTCCTGCTGCTCTCCGTTTTAATTTTATTCACTGAGATTAGAAAATCTGAATTTATACCCTGGAGTGTTATTGGAGGCACAGCCTCTATCCAGAGGAAGAGGACCAATGTAGCCTTCCATGTTCCCTGCAGGTATCCCTGGATCAGTGTGACTCAAAGAGGAACATGGCTTTGAATGTGGACATCAGGCTTAAGTGTCAACAGGTATGGACACTTTTGTGACAACACAGAATTAACTTTGATATTTAAGAAAAATAAGTGACTTTAACAAGAACAAACTGTGTTAGTTAAAATAGTTAAAATAAAAGGTTTGCTCCTGCTATTAAAAAAAAAAGCCAAGTTTTTTTAATATTCATTCATCTTAGCTTAGACTACAACTGGTCTAAATTCACCTCTTTATCCCTAATATTGAAAGTCCCTTTGGTCAACAATTTTTCTGATTTTTAAAGTGTCATTTTACCCATAATTTTTCACTTCGTCTTTTTCCATAGATGTCATTAAATCAGTATGCACTTATAGAAATATCCACCAAAATATTATGATTATAAATATTTTGAACATGAAATTCATTCAGAACAATAACCAAACAAAACAAATCCCTCAGTGGCATAAAGCCCCAAATCTCCAGTTTCTCACATCTCCAGGAGAATTCCTGCAGTGAAAACAGCAATACTCACACAGACAATATAAACTGTTACTCTGCTTGAAAAGTCACAAGGGACTACACAGGAAGAGCTGACTCTATATTGCTGTTTTCCTTTACAGTTCTAAATACAGGGACAACTTTCACTGTGCAGCTCTGACTCAGATGAACATTTTGTAATGGAAGCCAGTGCATTCAAACCACTTAAAAGCAAATTATGTGAGCATCTTGCCATTGCAACAAGATTTAAATTTCGCAGACTGTTCGCTATAAAGGTCCAGTAAAGCATTAGAAGAAATTAAGTCCTTCTCTCTGGGGTTTGTCTTATTTTCTTCTTAGTGGGAGCTGTGTCTAAGTACTTAAGAGTCACACTGAGAGAAGCGACATCATTAACATACATACTTCAGATCACAAGTGTACATGAACTCCTAAACCTTATAACTTCGAAAGTTAACAAAATTGCAATAGCGAACTTCAAATAAAACTCCTCATTTGGGGTAGTATCTCGGAAACAAGTGCTAATACTTTTGCAAAAACTGTGGGAACACAGCGATTTAAGAAATATTCCAAGTCCAGAGGGATCATTTTTCTCTAGCAAAACGGGTTCATTGTCCATATTTAGTGTACATATGTCATTTAGAATCCACTTACTGTTAGATGCTGGAACAGCCACGCCCTCATGATATTTGTGGCTACTTTGGGAAAGATGCCACGCTTTTTGTGACGCTTTTTGTCCTTATCTGGATCATCATCGTCACCTGTGCTGGGGGAAGCTACACTGTTGTCCAAGCCATCACCTGCAAACATAGTGAATCAAATTTTGACTGATGCTACCTTGACATGCTTTATTCAAATAGAATGCCTTTGGATATAAACAAAACCAAAAGAGCAATAAAATGATTAATCGTTTATTTGGTACTCTTTTTTTCAAGACAAAGAGAAAGAACAAGGCCTAAGCTCAAAAGTAGTCAAGTCTAAGGAACTTCTTCCAAGAACAGTGTGAAAGGTCAAAGGGAATGGAGGGAAATATCCAATCCCTTAGCAGCTTTGTTGCCATGGTAATCATTCCCCTGTGTACAGCTGAGACATGTGAAGGGTAACTGACTGGGGCATTAAATATGGCGGCAGCCTTTAGCATTGTTGCTGTCCGGCTTGGGTCTTCACATCCCACAAAACCACGTAAAGTCACTGACGTCAGTTTGTGAGAAGATACATGGAATATATCAACTATTTCCATGAGTGATCTATCTTAAGACCAGTTAAAGTTGGCCATGGAAATGTAGATAATCCATCATATAAGCAAGCAGTTTGGCATCAGAATGCTTTGAGTATGTAAGTTTTCCTGTCATAAAGAGTATCAAGTTTTGTGAGGGAAAAAACTGGAATAGTTTTAAATTAGAAAACCATTACTATTGAAATCAAATAAAGTAATGCTAAATAAAAGTTAATGGTCAAATGGAATTATATTACACTAATTCAGGCAGTGTCTAAAAAATTTCTTCTAGTCCAAATTTTTATCACTGAAAAGTCATCTCCTTACACGTGGCTGTATTTCGAATCCTGTTTTTCCACTGGTTTTTGTATAACATTTAAGTTGCTGTTTTCTAGAAATTTCTTTGGCTCTGTGTACACAATAAAACAAACAAAAAAAAATGTAGTATTCCTTTTACAATTCCATAGTTAATAAGGAAAAAAAGAAATTTCAGCCTATATAGTCACACTGTCCAAAACAAACCATGTGGTACAAATGGAAAGTAAATACTTTGTGTTTGGGCACAAAAGTCAACAGGGGAAACAATGAACTAAACCTGCTGCACTAAAAGTAACTTAGGTTCTGTCTAAGATGATTCTCCACCTGGCGTCCCAGCTCTCTGTGGAAGCTACTGGCCTTTAGAAAGGAACAGGCTGATCTGGGCTCAGATGAGCTACAGCAGCAAAGCCTAGCAATGAGGTGACAAACAGACCTGAGAGCACCGCCACTGGGTAATGCCTGGAGAGCCATGGAGAACAGCTCATGCAGTCCAAAGAGTCACACAAGTTTCCCAGTGACTGTACACTGGAAATAGCCTCAGATTCAATTACTTTGCTCTCTGAAATTCTGTATTTCTTATTTTTGTTGCCCAAATATGTTACACATAGAAAGAATTCTTTATCTTGATTTCAGTTATTTCAGTCTCATCCACTGCAATTAATCAATTATTCTTAACAGTTGCCTCCGGAGACACCCCTCCACCTCTAAAATAAGAAAATGTCTCCTAAATTGCCTCGACTTACACTGAGTTCAAATTTAAAAACTTTGCCAAGTGAGGATCTAACGTCACCATTTTGGCTATGGCAGCAAAAACCACAAAACTGACAAAACTTTTGGAGAACTTTTCTGAATTGAATTTTTATTCATTTAAAATCTATCATTTGACTGTATTTTAAATCCCACATGTTGGGTCTGGGTTCTCAATGAAAAAGAGCATGAGGATCTACAATTCCAAAGCCTTTTCTGAATCAATGAAGAAAATGCTCCCTTCCTGTTGAGTAACAGGCCCAAGGCCCCTCAGCCAGGCAGAACTGGACCCCCACATCCCTAAATCAGTGCTCAGTTCACCCCACAAACTATTTGCATGACTAAGTGTTTGATAAGAAGTCCCCTCGGATTTGCCTAATAAATTCTCTGAAAGTCCAGTATTTAAAGAGGCTTCTTATTCAGGGGAGCAGTTCACCATATAAAATAACAATTCATTAAAGAAACATGAGAAAAGCAAACAGCTCCACAGCCATTTAAAATTTCAATGGGCTAATCCACTCTCAATATGCAAAAGGTAACCCAGGAAAAGAAACATATTACTTGTCCATTGATTAAAAATGAAAAGCTTCTAACCTAAGGACAGTTTTTCACCACCTCTCCATGATTGTTTTCCACCTTAAAAAAAAATAGCCTTTCTATCCACCTCCAAACCCCTTCAGATTAATTTAGCAGGCAATGCCTAGTGCCTGCCTAGAAGAGAATTCATTGATAATTTATGGAAATATCTACTATAATCCAGAGGAGATGACTTTTTTCCAGCTTTGTGCATCAATAGATAATCAAGGCCTTAAAGCAGCCTTAGCTTCCCATTACCTCAGGCAAAAGAATTCCTGAAAGCGTGCCTTGAGGGCACCTGAATTATATACTCCATTAGGAGAGGAAGGCTTTCTGCATTCCATGTGTAACACTCACCAGAACCTTTCCTGTTTATTTCTGCTGTACGAAAGCAGAAGCATTAGGAACAGAATTTTTTTAAGTGAAGACTTATGTAGATACAATGGAGAAACCTTTCAAGCCGGAGCCAGATCACCCCCTTCAGTCCCTGGCAGTGACCTCTCCCGAATAAAAGGTTTCTATTACATCATTAGCTCAAGCCAAAAACAGCCTTGGCTTAATGCACAGTTTGTTCTTCCTACTGTTTTTAGGCAAATACAGCTACTTTACTCCCATCTGGGAGGGAAATTACACTGCTGGGTTGTAATCTAAGACAAGATTTTCATTGGAAGCAAATGCTTTCAATCCAGTGTAAATACTGGTGCATGTTCAGAAAAGCCTAAAACAATAAACCCTGCTCCTTCCCGACACAAGTTAGCGAAATGGAGAAGATGGGGATGGAGAAGAGCATAATAAAACAGACTATTCTAAAAGCAAACACTTTCATAGATTTTAATAAATTGTTTAACCTCTTCCACTTTCTAAAATTGAAAATTGATCTCGAAACGTCTCAACCTCAGAGGAGAGTCTAAATGGTCAATTGTACCTTTAGCATTTCCATTCACTCTGCAATTTGATACAGTCACCTCTCTGTGGTCCCTGGAGGATTTATTTCCTTCTTTTTATTTTTAAGATCACTAAACAAACTTGGAGAACGCCGGCTGGCCACACGGCAGCGGGCAGCAGCTCTGAACCACATTTGTAAAATGTCAGCAGTGACTTCATTCCTGGAGCTGACTTCTCCTGCCGCCAAGTGAAGGCAAACTGAAAAGGTGGAAATAATCATAAAAATGATGCTAGTCCATAAACAAGCTTACAGCCTCATTAGGATAGCAGTAGGCTCCAGTGGGTGATTTATGCTCGTTTTGCTGATGCTATGAGGAAATGCCATAGGGCGACTTTAGCCAATTGCTAATGGTTTCTGACAGCTTCTTAGCAACTAGTGCAAGCAACGTTGTGGCGTTTGCTAGTGACAGAAACCGAAAATGTCATATTATCTGCCCATGTGTCATGAAGTCCATGTGGCAATTAACTAGCGGGCCAGAGTCTGAAGGGCCAGAGGCTCCTGAAAATGGCCTTTGGCTATGCAGAGGCAGCCGAGGGGGCTGAGCTTGTCCACTGCACATATGCAACGTTCTAATGCAGAAATCCGCTTCCTTGCAACTTCCCGGCTCTGATGAGATCGGCCACTCAGATCCTTTCTTTTCCCTTCACTGACGTGAAACTCTAGGCTCCTCTCTCTAGGCACTGGCTCTGGTGTTATCAGAAGACTGTAGAGCGATCTGCTTTGATGTGATTATCCGAATGGCTACTTAATTGGCAATACCTGGTGCTGTGCTTTTTGGATGTTGGATTCCAAGGTGGCTAGCGCTTTTCCTGCTCTCTCACAAATTAGTCTGAAAGGATTTAAGATCACTGAAGCAGACTAGTGGCCTGTCAGATTGCTAGGAGCAGAGAAACTCTGCGCACAACAAGGCACTATTTAAAAAACACCAGGCTTCTAACAAGCAGGGGGAGAATCTTGGCCACACTTTTCAGTTTCCGAGCTATCAAAACCATGCACTATATGTCAAACTGTCAAACCTTTCAGCGTGGGCCATTTGCCCTTTCAAATAATATTTAAGAATTGTTTTTACAAAATTTTATAGGCCATGGTCTGGTGAAAGAGGCCAACCAACAAAGAAAGGAATTTGTACTACAATTCGTCTATGGACAATTTCTTGTGAGACCTGGGCCTGTCCCTGCGGAGCAAGGCAGGTGACCTGTGGCAGCTCCCAGGCTGTCAGAGAGCTCAGATTTCAAACACGCTCAACTCAAACATCCCGAGTCGCCTATTTAAGCATGCCCAGGCATTTAGACTGTGCTATCTCGTGCCTTTCAAGGCAGGATAAAGCGGCATTTATCGTATTCAGGCCATTCAATGGGTCAGACTGACCGTGTCAGCAGGGGCTCCTCTCCGACAGGTCAAAGCCCTGCTCCTGGTTCTTTTTCTCTCCCTACTAACTCCCTCTCTCCCCCAGGGCTGCCATTCCCAAGAACCTAGTCTGAGTGGAGCAAAAACAAAACCCACCAAAAGGGACTAAGATTTACATCACAACTGATCGGAACTTCTGGTGTCAGTGGGCCAGCAGGTATCAATGAAATGGGTTGTCTGTCAGAGGCTCTTTCTGTCATGGAGGCCAAACTCCTAATTAGGGATATGAACTTTCAACTGCTAGGGCAAATGAAAGCGTAAAGCTATAGACCCTTTCATTTTGCTAGAAGTCAAGCTGGAAGCCACCCTAGCTTCAAGATCATCCCATTTACAATTTTGGGTTGGACTCCCGAGTCTCAAGTCAGGTCCTCTCCTTAATCTTTTACTTTTTCCTCTTTAAGTGTTTTGGCTTAGAGGATTTGTCCCCCAGACATGCCTAGATTTAAAAATCCAAGCCATTTACAATCATCTTTCTTGTCTGTTTCCTCATGTAACACATACATGTGAGAGAGAATGTGGCATACCCCCCTCCCCTAAATAGCACGTAGAACATTCCTGCCTCTCTTGGCTTCTGGTGCTAACATCCCACCAGTATGGGGGCTGAGTATCCTCGAAGGGGGCTATCTGGATATAGCCGATATCCAGGTTGTTTGTGAAAAAAACCCTAAAACTATTCAAAACCTACTTCTCTAGATCATGACTATGTCTACTTAGCCAGAACTCAGATGGGATAATGTTTCTGTGTTGTGTTAAGAGGATAAATGGTAAAAATTATAGACAACCCTTTCTCAGGAACCAGCTAGAATACTTCAGAGGTTTTAAGGAGGTGTTTTGTCTTCATTTAGAATGTGTAATAGCTGCCAGAATGATTTTTCTAAAACATGTATCTGATCATATTAGCCTGGCACTTAAAATACTTCTGTGGCTACCCTTTGCCTGCAGGAGAAAGGTCACACTTTCTAGCCTGGCACGGAAGGCCTGTCGTCATCACTCTCCCTGGTGTGTTTCCAGCTGGTATTCTGCAGAGTCCTGATGTGCACTGGCACTCACACCCCACCCCCGAACCTGAGCCTACGTGATGTTCTCAGCACACACACACACACACACACACACACACACACTGCTCTCCAGCCTCCTCCTGTCTCCCTGTGCAGGCCCCTCTCCCTGTTGCATCTTTCCCTTCCCCCGCCCCTCCCAACAAGTGTGGAAAACTCCTTGGTGACCTTTGAGACCCAGTTTAACTGCCATCTCCTATAAGAAATATTTGGTGGATTCTAGCAGATTAGTGACACCACTCCCCAATTCTGACTGATTTTTCTTACATTCCTCCATCCAAACACATCACACTCTGTTAGGATTGATGATTTCTATACACATCCCCACAATCTGATTACAGAATATGTGAAAGTGACAACAGGGTGGTGTTCACCTCTAAGACTCTCTAACTTCAGTGTGTTACATTGGCATAAAGGGTACAGACTTGGATGTAAAGGGTACAGACTTATCAATTGCTTATGAAATGAATGAGTGTTTTAATTTCCAATGGTTACAATGCTTTGTGATGCATACCTAAATTTACTCCTGAAAAATAATCACCAACAAAACACAATAAATTATAAGAAAACATAAAAGAACATATTCTCCAAAGCTTAGAAATTTCCTTGGAATCTAAGTTCATCTTGGACAAAAGCTAGACTAACAGCGAAAGCATCTGAGCTCTTTATAATGTTTGCCATTTGCCATAAGCCTTCAGAAATACACCCCTACTTTCTGCAATTATAATTTAAAACTAAAATTTCTTGCTGTGTGTGCATATTTCCTGAGTTTAAAAAATGAAGTGAAAGCTATCTGTCTTCTTCTGTATTTCTCCCAATGAATTAATTATGGTACAACTCTATACTTATCTTTCAGTTTTACCACAGCAAATAAATTCAACTGTCTTTAAGGAGACAATCTGACCATGAGCTAAGACTCCAGATTCATACTTTATGCATATAGGGCTAAATATTTAATTCTGGAACTCTGGCTTTCTTTGGTTTTGCCCTGTTATTGTGTCAGTCTCTACCATGGCATTCCTCCACACCTGCCGCAACAGTTTTTCAGCAACAGGTTTACCTGAGAGCCTCGGTATCTGATACTTTAGTACAGAGCAGACATGTCATAGGGTCCTAAGGGACATTAGAAAGGATTTTTTCAGACAAATGAAAACATAATACAATCCCTTAAATCTCAACAGACATTTTCAAGAGAAACAAAGTTCACTTAATATATCTCCAAATCTGCAGCCAATATACAAATATGCCATAGTCTAAATCCAATGATTGACTTTAAGTTTAACTTTAATTAGGGTTCTCTTAACTCAGCTTCCCTTTTGTATCTCCTCCCATCCTTAGGTGTTTAATGTTTCCTTGTTCTTAGTTCAAAGTGATTCTCAGTTGATCAAAGAATAACAAAGGAAAGCACATTCTCATATATTTCATTTTACCACCCATGGCTTTCCTGAAAATTTTGAGGGGAATCCTTTGGAAACCCAGATGAGGAATGAGAGGTTGGCTGTGCCAAGACAGTGCGAATTTCTACAAAGGGGTTAACAGATACCCTATGGCACTGATTAAAAAGATGAAGGTAAGAAGAAGGTGGGGGAGGGAGATTAAGAAAAAGAAATTTTAACTAAACATATCATTGGCACCTACAAAAAGAAATGTCTAGATACGGTTCCTTAGGTTGGCTTCACAGAGATTTGCTATGAACCTTTCCTTTCTAGTTGAATTTAGGTTTGTTAAACAGTGACAAATATGTGTTAATCGTTAACCACTATGGAATGAGCTCACAGCTTTTTTCTGCCCTTTAGTGGACTCCTGACATCACAGAAAGCTAAAGGGAAAAAAATGGAGAAACAGACCAGAAGCAAGGACCTCTCTCTAGGAACGTACTGCCTCCAATTTTTTTTATTATTATTTTTAAAGATTTATTTACACATACAAGAACTGGGGTGTAGGCCAGAAGTGCAGAGAGGTAAGAGGATTCACCAGAGACAGAGTGGGGAGCAGAACAGACAGATCTACTGAAATACACTGCTGAGGGGAGCAGCACATGAGACAGGAGAGGTCTGCTGCGCCATTTGGGTTAACTCCTGGGCAGGGGATCGAACTCATGCTGCAGTGGCTGGTGATAGCTTGAAAGCACTGAGACTTTAACCCATGCACCATGAGGGAGGCCTGGCCCCTATTTTAAAGAGTAAAAATGTGGTACTCAAAAATGAGCCCTGTGTAGGTAATCATCTTTTGCATAACGTCATTGTTAATCATTCACTTAACAAAAATTTATTAAATTCCTTCATTGTTCCAAACATCATAACAATCATGGGGACACAAATGGTGAACAAAATCAGAAGAGTTCTTGTTTCTATGGAGCTTTCCAGTTAGAGGGCACAGATGTTAATCATAGCAAATAAATGGACAATTGTACTCAATCAGAAAGAAATAAAAATAAATCTATCAGTGTGTGAAACAAAGAAAATTGACTCAGCAGGAGTGATCTCAAGCAGAAATCTGAAGAGTGAATTGAAGTCAACGAGGTAAATTGGATAGACTAAAAGTCAGAGAGCAGAGAAAGGACTGTGGCCACAGGAACAGCATGGACAGACCGGGTGTGTCTGCAGGAAGTGTGACACAAGCACATAACTGGAACCTGGGGAAGCAGGACAAGATGAGGCTGGAGAGGTCAAAGGCCACACCAGACCTTGTAGGTTGTGGTCAGGATTTGGGTGTTTATCCGGAGAGTTCTGAGAGTCGTGACCTATAAGGGCATTTCTGTGGCGCTGTTCGTGTCCTCGCTGTCACACGACCTAATAGTACATCGATTTTACCTTTTTAATAAACTACATTCCCCAGTGTCTCTTTCTAGTTCAACTAACAAATCCCCTCATTCCAAACCAAGATTGAAGGATGAGGGTCAATGGAAGAACAATGAGTCCATTTAGATAGACCCCCATGTAGGCACAGATTACATTCTGATGATAATTTGTAAGTATGTCTCTTGGACATTAGAATACGTTTTTACATAAAAGCCAGTTATGAATGGTGTTAAGTCCCAAGGCTAGCTCATTAAAGCCAAAGTAATTCATTAAGTGAATGGAGTTCTAGCTGACATCTGTGCCCTGGCTGCAGGAAATCAGGAAGTATAAGAATAAGAAGGAAGATAAGTTTCTTCTCATATTTCTGTGCATAGAATCAACCTAGGAAAATACTGTCATAAGGGTAATTGCCTTTAGGAGCTTCATTTCTGAATTTCTCTTTCTTGGAGTTTCTGAGTGTTCCAATGTCTTGCAGATGCACTTGGCCTCTCACCATGGTGACCTCAACTAGATCTATTTTTTTCCTGCCCTCAGTTCACACCCTTCATTTCCCAACAACCAAAATGCCCGGTCTTTCAGTCTAGACAATCTGAGCCAGAGTTTAGGTAGAGAACACTCAGAAAGAACAAATTCAGACTAGGAATGAATAACTCACACTCCCACCCTTCCAGAATGTTGGCATCTTTAAAGAAAGATTTGTTAATGCAAGTGACTCTTTAAATGGCAGAATTTCAGGTGGAGTAATAAAGGTTTTTTTTTTTTTTTAATACAGCTTGTATTTGGAAAGTTTTTCTCTTTCTTTCTTTCTTTCTTTCTTTCTTTCTTTCTTTCTTTCTTTCTTTCTTTCTTTCTCTCTCTCTCTCTCTCTCTCTCTCTCTCTCTCTCTCTCTCTCTCTCTTTCTTTCTTTCTTTCTTTCTTTCTTTCTTTCTTTCTTTCTTTCATCAACAGATGTCAGCCTTCCAGAAAAACCTAGTGGAGGTTTCCAAATTGACTTTCATATCCCACCATGGCCACCCCACCTCACCCCACCACTATCTGTGCCCTCCCACATTTGGGAAGCCACCTGTTTCTGAACACTCCAAGTTTTTTCACAGAATTTGTGGTGACAGTAAATGGGTCCTGTGGGTATAAATCAGTAAGAATAAAAGTAAGAGATGGTGGTGTGTATATGTAGGTCATTCATAAATTGAGTGTTTATAACTCAGGGATTGCCAGCCTGTTGAAATAAATTTGGAATCACTTCTTTACTATAAATAACATTCAATTAAGCTTCTATCACGTCATGATTCTTCACTGTCAACACAAATAATGCATAAAAACAAAACTGGATTAAAAAAATATGGAAAGAAACCAACTAAATGAGACCCAGAATGATAATATTTACTGGATTTTTAGAGTCCAAAAATTTTTTGTCCATATTTTAATGTGCAGTTGATGGGATTTACAAACTGGACTTTCTAAATTCATGGAACTCAAGAATTGTCAGTTGGAACTGGTCAGTATCCATCTGTATAGCTGACTTAAGATTTATTTTATGTCCGTGTTCTTATGAGTACCGAGGACAGATACAAAGCATATACCAAGAAATGGGATAAATTTTCTAAATTTTCTTTTCTTGAATCATTGCACTTTGTTCTTTGGAGATAGGAATACTTTTTTCTAGGAACTCAATCTGACTTTTTGACTTGAATTCCCCTCAGGGGAACAACAGCAAATTAGTTGCCTACACACAGAGGACAAACAGCAATGATGAATAGGAAAGAAAAAAAACACAGATTTTACTCATTTTTCATCTATTCAGCATTTTTTTTTTACAACTAAACACCATGGAAAATCCCTGCAAAAACAGCATAACTTCTTAATGAAGTCTTAGAAACTTCAGGATGTGAGTGCCCTGCAAGATATTACTGAAATCTATGTATTTATACCAACAGTAAAAGAAAATGGAAATCCCCCCAACCTTTTCCTAAGAACAAAAAAGAAAAATACACTCCAATGCAAAACAGTGCAAAGTCATAAACTTTTATTTTAAGCCACCATCTGAGAGAAAATTTTAGGAATCAGCACTTTGCCTATTTTTTAAGGTCACTTTAAATGTATAACAGGCATACAGTAATGTATGATAAGTTCATTGCTTGAAATATTCTTCCTAAAATATATAAATTATATATTAATAAATGCTCTCAAACAAAAATAAATGTCCTAGGGCCTCCCTGGTGGTGCAAGGGGTTAAGACGCAACCTATGAAGCTATTTACAGCCACTGCAGCATGAGTTCCATCCCCAGCCTGGGAGTTACCTACATGGCTGAGCAGATCTCTCCTGACTCTCCCACTGCTCCCCTCAGCAGGGTATTTTAGTCGATTTGCCTGCTCTGTTTCCCACTCTGTCTCTGGTGAATCCTCATACACACACACCCCACACCTCTGGCCTATACCCCAGTTCTTGTATGCATAAATAAATAAATCTTTTAAACAATAAATAAATAAATGCTCTACAGACAGAGACACAGAAATAGAAACACTGACACACAAACATACCTACACAGACCATTTATTTTTGTGATATCTTCAAAAGCTTTCCGTATAATTTTAAATTTCTATAGTGTTTTGCATGTCTTTATGTAGAGTTACAAAGAGAAGGTAACAATTATTTATCAGGGATTACTTCTTTAACAAACTCAATTATATAGAACACACTTGAAAAGTAGAATTTGAAAAGACGTTTCTGGCATGCAGATTAGAAGCATTGGTTCTCAACTTTGCCCAGGCATAGAATCACAAGGTAGCTTTTACAAATCCTAACGCTTACACATACCAGAGACCAATTAAAATAGTATTTTGGGGGTGAGATGTGGGCATTAGTGATTTTTTTAAGCCTCCAAGATGATTAAAATGTACAGCCAAATTTTAGACCCACTGGATTAGAATCACAGATTAAATGTGGTAAAGCTCATACTCTCTACAAATGATCAAAAGCCCCAAAGAGAATTATGTTTATTTTAGATGCAGTTTTCAAAAGTTTATTCATCTGGTTTCCGGGCTCATTGCTTACAGCTGAACTCTTTGTAAAAATATAAGATTAAAAAAAACCCAAAAATTAAGAATCTAAAAGCATAGCATCCTGAGGACCTGCAGTGTAGGGGAAAACAGCTGTGTAGTTAAAGAGGCTGTATAAATGAAAAATATATAGCATAGTGCCATTACTCATCTATCTATTGACTTTCAGTTATTTTTTAAGCACGTTATAATCAGATACGGCAGAGTATATTTGTAGTCTAGAAATATTTTCATTACTATTTTTAAAAGTAGGATTCTAGAATTGAGGCTACCAGAAGGGGAAGGGAGTGGGGAAAAGAGGAGTCCAAGGACTATGGAGGAAGCTTACAGGGGCTTTGGTGGTGAGTATGGGGAGGTGACAATATCTGAGGAGGTGTGACTCTACTCCCCTAAATTATATACGGTGTTGTAAGCCAGTGTTATCTCAATAAAAATGACTCAATGTTTTAAAAAGTAGGATTCTGTTCATCTGAACCACATCATTATTGAATGACACCAGATAAACCAGTATAACATGCTCACATTCTGTGGAAACTCTGCTCACATACTGGGCCTCACTGCACTGGTGTGGCGAGGTGGGGCAGAGCCTTTGCAATGAGCAATAAGAGTGGGTTAAACACGGGGCCCCAATCCATTGTCAGACTCTCCCTGGCTTCCGGTATCTTCTCTCAAGTCACTCACGGGCAAATCTCCCTTTCATCCTTTACCAATACCCTTTCCTTCTGCTCTCAACCCATAAGAAAGTCTCAGGGAAGGTAATGGTGTGTGCAGGGAGGACCAAGGAGCAGCTGCAGGTGCAGTATGGGGGATGGGAGAGCAAGACACAGCAGAGAAAGGGACTGGGGAGGGGGAGATGGTATTCTGTACAGACAGATTTCTTTGCATACAAAGTGAAATGGAACTAGGTTGTGAAATGTAGATTAGCACGTCTTTGGGGAGAAAGAAGCGATATGTATAGTTAGAAGGAAAATGGATAAGACAGAAGTTGAGATTAAAAAAATAAAGCCTTGCTATTCTCTTAATAAAATCATCTAGAAATCCAACTGTTTCCAAAGAAAAGATTTGCAAATCACTGGCACATCTCACAGCCCCTAGCCCTCTCTTTGATTGCCCTGGCTCAGTACTTTTGTGGATTTGTAGTGCTGCACATAAAATTGTCCAGTTTATCAGGAACGTTTGTCTTTCAAAATAAGCACACTTCAGCAAGGGGTGACTTTACTTTGGTGGACAAGTAGAGATAAAATTAACTTTCTGGAGCAGTGTGGCTCCACTTTGCACGTACTACAAAGCACCTGGGATCTTGTCAAGATGCAGTTTCGGATTCAGTAGGGACAAGCCAGACACTGCATTTCTAGCAGGCTCCAGGGGCTGCAGATGCTGTGCTGCCGGCCTACAGACCAAAGTATGTACCTTGGGAAGGTTCTGGAGGATCTTTTCCTCTGGGCAATAAAGCTAGAAAGTGTGTTGGGTGCATGTGGGTGCCTAGTTAAAATGGAAGGTGGGGAATGCCGCTCCTCACTGGATACAGTGAAGGCCACTGACACCTGTGGGGCAAGGATGGGGACGAGGCTATTCGGGTCCTCATTTCTAGCCAGTAAGCTCACAGATGTCTCTAGGACTAACTGGAGTGACAGAACCCAGGATGTCTCACACTGGGGACTCCTCTTTCTGTTGTTACCATAACCCTCTCTGCCCCTCCATCTTCTCAGCGTAGACAAGCTCTCCTCTTGCCATCCACGCTAACGGTATTATAAAAGGATAATTTAGTCTCTGTTGTCAAGTTGTCTAGGGTCATTTGAACACCATCCTCACCACTTAAGAGTTGTGTGATGCTGGGCAGGTGATTTAACCCCACCAAGGCTTTATTGCCACTCTGGAAAAAATGAGCATAGTAATGGTACTTAAGCCTTCCAGTTATTGGGCAGAGTAAGTATAATAAGCTGCATAAAATATTTATCACATCACCTAGCATTGTATACCTTTTTTTTTTTCTTTCCTCCTCACCCCGCCTCTCCACCTCCTGCCCCAAAGAACACCTAGAGTGACCTGGAATTCTGTAATGTGCGTCAGACTAACGCGTAGGCAGTGATGCCTACAGAGCCCTGTGGCATAGGCTGGCAGCCACTGGTGGAGGGTGATGCCCTGGAAACCAAATGAACTGACACAAGTTCTCATTTCCCACCCAAAATAGGTTAATTCATGATAATTTGTGGTTTCAGCTCTCTAAATAATATTTCCTTGGCAGTCGTTAACTGCAAGGTTTTTATTTTTGCTTTTGTTTTACCAATAAGGTAAAAAAAATATTGTTAAAACTTCTATCATTTAAGACTGTCTTGCAGGCCTAGAAAAAGTGAGATGCATGCGCTGCAGAAAGACAGGACTAATTTTTGATTGTGTCCATCTCCTGTCTAGAGAGTAAGAACAAAAGTAAAATAAAAACTAACATTTATTGGACACTTACAAGGTTCCTGAAACTGGGCTTGGCATTTCTCCTGGATCAATTAATCCTCACAAAAATCTTTGAAGTTAAATTGTTATCATGGTTAAAAAAATTTCTTTGTACTTAAAAACTTTTATTATGGACTTTTTTCAAAGACTGTTTTAGCAACCAATAGAAATAAACCGTATTTATTGGTGATTATGAAAGTAGCTTATAAGTATGTTTTTATTTATCTCATGTCATCTTGCAATAACCTATGCTTTCAATGCGCAGTTAGAGAAACCAGCTGCTCTACAGATAAGGAGAGAGAGCTTGTGGATTCAAATCCAGATCTGACTCAAGACGAAACCCCTAATCATTCTAGAAGGGCTCTACTCTCCCTTTAGCACCTTTTAGGTAATAACCATCAAGGTGCATTTCCTTAATCTCCAGAAAGATCTTCCAGAGGTCTTCCAGATCAGACTTCCAAATCCAACCCATAATGTGGGCTGTGTCCATGTTTCTTGAATCATATCCCTTCCACTGAAGTCAAGGAAGGAAGAGCCAAGAAGCATGCAAACTGAGAGTGGCATGTGAGTGGGAAAGGGTTAAAAATGAAAACCACCTCTGAACTGTAAAAGGAGGGAGAGAAGTACCAAGTGTTTATGGATCCAGAGAAAGTCAGCTCCAATTTTTGGTAAAGACAAAAATAGCAAAAAGGCAAGACAATTTTCCAGAATGTGCCTCTGAAAATTAAAGGAGAAAATCACACAGAAAAACTTCATGTAAAAGGTGAGAGTTGAATAACCAGCTCCCAGAACACAGAGGGGTGTCCTGTGCTGGTTAGAACACGGCCCTGTGGAGGCCGCTTCTTGCCATCAGGGCCCACAGTAGTCACTGCAGAATGACGGACATAAAGAACTCTGCTGCAATTTCCAGCATCACACACATGGTTCTTAGTGTTTCTCCATGTTGGGAATCTGGAATCCTGTGAGTAGGAAAGCTGGGAGGAAATCGGCCTCTCTGGAGACGGCCTGCACTCTGAAATTGGGAAGTGCACACTGAGCAGGCCCGGCCAGGCCGCTCACGCAGAGGAAGGGTGGAAAAGAGACCAGCCACATGCTCACAGGAGAGTTTATTTTCTCTCACCATTTATGTAGCAAAGAAAGGAAAGTCTCCCCTCCGGGAGGGATACAGAAATACAAACAAGGTTGCCTGTGAAACACCAGCCTGGAGCAGACGCTGCCTCCCAAGCTCAAGGGGGAGCAGTGCCAGTCTGTGGGGTGCTCCAGACGATGCTTCCTATGTATTAACCCCAAATCCACCTAGGTTAGGAAGGAATTAGTAGAATCCATGAATTGTTCTCATCCACAAACGGCAGATCAGCTTCACTCCCACAGAACAGGGGTTGATTTGACAGCAGCAGGCACCCTTCTCTTCTCACGCCTCTTTGTGAGTTTCTGCTGCTGCCTCGCCATAAAGTCTACCTGGAACCCAGGCACCCCCTTGGTTTCTGAGATAATCACCCACAAAGACAGGAAGATCCAGACTGGTCTCAGTTCTGTGGTGCTCCCTTAGACCTGGATTCAGAGGAGCTGCTGCTCACCTTTACCTCAAGTCACCCTCCCCACCTCCACCTCCTCTTTCGGATGCAATCCTCCCACGCAGGCTTGTCTCCTGATTCCCTACCCTAGTCCTGACCCAGCCACAAGTCAGCTCAGAGTCTCTATTCCCTCGCCCACCCCCAGCCCTCCTCCCCAAGCCTTCTTTCCCAGGACTGAATTCTGTGCCCATGAACTGCCAGCTGGAGGGGATCCTCTCCCTCAAAAACAGACCTCGGAATGCCAATCCTAGCCCCGCCTGATTTCTGCATTGGCTTGCATCCTAGAATTCCTTGCTGATAGCCCCACCTATGAGACAGGGTATATGAAATGCCAGGCCTGAACTTGCTACACCTCTTGGACACTGTATCTTGGACCACCCAGCTGCATGCACAGAGGCCGGCTCTATATCCAGACTAGGTTCTCTGAGCCTTCATTCCCTTAAGAAAGGGGATACTTTAGTCCTGCCTGTCCAGCCTTCTGTTGGTACCCGTGTTCAGTGGTGCAAAGATTCTAGCACAGCTCCTAAGCTTCAGCATTCCCTGCCTTCTTCTCATCTGGCATGCCAAACTGGGAAACAGCCCCAAATCACATTCATTCCAATCTAGGTGGTCTGTGAGAGTTTGATTTCCAAATCTGATATCAAAAGGGTGTGGAAGCACTGTCATTCTCTTTATCTCATTCACACCCAAGGAATCCTTCCTTCCAAAAACACCTCTGAAATAATTCACATCTCTGAAATAATTCTCCATAAGTCAGCTATCTCTTCAACATTTGAGGCAGAGATCTCCCCCTTGTAACAGAGATGGCCAAAGGAAAGACAATCTGATCTAAGCAAAATGACTGGAAAGATGAATGGTGGATTCCACAAGTCCACAGTTAGATATCTGTCTTCTGTCGTGAGTATGATCAGATATAAAAAATACATGACTTTAAAGAACGGGAAGATTATCTCCATCAAAAACCTGAAAACACATGAAATGTGACTATTTTGGCCTATGTTATCACAAAAAAAATGAAAATCAAAATTATGAAATCTCATCTGAGCTAATTAATGTTAGTTTTCTCTCTTCTGAGATGTATACTTTATACATTCCTTGTTGTTGGTTTTTTTTTTTTTCAAGTGGAAAATGCGTGTTTAAAGTTATGTTTTGGCTATTTGAAAGTGGAATGATCACTCCAGGTTTTCTTAAACTTGGCAGTGTATCAGGGCAAATTCCCAGATGGTCAAGCAATGATTTCACAACATCAGGCCATTATTTCTCATCTTTCCAAGTTCCCCCTCTTCCCCAAATATATGCACTCATGACTGACCTATAGGTCAGAGCTTGGGACTCAAGTTCCAGCCAGCCACTACTATCTGCATAGCTGTTGTGAAGCAACTCAATTCTTCTAAGTCTCCCTTGCTCTGTTCCAAAGGAACTGTTGATAATAAGGAACAAGATAATTCAAAAAAGGCAACATGAAGAATATCTGGAATTATATATGGAAAACTATATATGGAAAAACTCTTGGGAAAAACCCAGTGGGATTACAAATATAAGATACCATAAAAATGTCTCTTCTAAGACAGCTTCCTGGATCTCCCAAGACAAGGGTAAGTTAATTTTCTATGTGCAAACAATTAGAGCTACCACTTGACCACACTTCCATGGCCTGCTCATAACCAGCTGTTGCCATTAGACCGGAAGCTCCTTGCGCACAGTAAATGGGTCTTGACTACCAGGATATATCTTTAGGTGCTACCACAAGCTGGAAGGCAGTGTTGCTAAACGGATGGCCAACTGCCATTGTAAATTTATGTATATGTATTTAGAGTTAATGTAGGTGTATGGAGGCAGGAGAAAAGCACTTTAACCTTTACAGCTTTTTTTTTTTCCTCTGCAGAAAATAATTAAATTTCTTTCCTTAGTTTCACTCTTTCCATATAGATGGAATATACATAAGATATTACTAAGAAAATTTAACAAAGATTTTGGTCATATATTCCAGAAGTTTGCTAAATCTCCATTTCTCTATTACACATGGGATGATTGGCTGATGGGTTGACTCAGCTAATTGAAAAGTGGAAAGAGGAAAATCTTAGAATATTTTTTTTGCCACTTTCTTTTTGGTCACAAATACCACTCTATCACAACTGAACTGCCGAAATGTGATGTTCATTAGACAGATTAAATCTGTATTTCTGTACAGTCCATCACAACACCACATATAATGCTAAAACAACTGGATGACTGAAGAGTCATCGTTAGCCTAAAGTCTACTCATCTTGCCACCAAATAAAATATAAATGGATGATCCACTCATGTTCTCATCTCTCTCTGTGTGTGTATGTGTGTGTATGCTTAAATGGGTCTGATTAAGTGACACAAGGATCACTCAGAGTAGAAGTAAAATGATCATTTTGCATTTAATGAAGAACATTGGTATTTTCAGCTGGCTCTATTTATTAGGAAGTACATCAGAGAGTGCATGACAGTGGACTGTGTGGTTTACTGTTAGGGGATTCATAATGCAGACATTATGCAAAAGGTGGAATCCAACAGTCAAAAATATTTTGTTCCTGTTCATTTGCAATGAATGGAAATTAACATCACAGCAAGTGGATAGTCTATATAAGCACTCCATGGAGGATATGCAAAGAGTAATTATAAGTTTTTGGCTTATTTTATTATCATTGATATGATGGTGGAAGAAAACCAAGATCATTTTCTAAAGATACAGTTGAAAAGGGAAATTCATTTATATGGAAATAACTACCAGAGTAATAACAATATTAACAAGAGTTAAATCCCTCAGTCCTTACAGCAACTCAGGGTCCACACATAACTATAAAACAGGTTCAAATATTATAATTAGGGAAACAGCAAAGCCATGTTAAAATGGAAGAGGATGAATTGTAATAGGCAGAATTCGAGGATGCATCCTTGCCCATATGTTAACAACCATGGGAAAATCAGAGGGAGATGAGAAGAAACTTGAACGCCAGATTCAAGTTTCTGGAGCTCTAGAGATTTATGCCTCAAAATCAGACTACAGAACAGCAAGCACCACCATTTCTGCTAATTCTGGTCGCCTTAGGAAATAAAAGGATAAAGAAAATCTATTGGGCAAACTAGTCTTACAGAATTTAAGTTTTCACATCAAGGGTCATATGGTTATGTGCTTGTGTTAACCGGGCTTCTCCGCCAGGAAGCATGATCCCCAAAGTCCACCTCCAAAGTTAAAATTCACCTTTGGGGAACATCGGCTTTCTCTAATTCCTCTTTATGAAGATGGGGCATACCTGCATGGGAATGGGTCACATGACTTATCCAGAAGTAAGGGTGTGGTAACTGGTCCCCAAATGTGTTCAACGGCATAATCAAGAAGATGCAACTTTCATTAGAGTAACGAGACAAACTTGCAGTATCTTGAACCGAACAAAAGAAAGTTTTCCCACTGTAGAGTTCTTCCAAATGACCAACAGTCACTGCATAAGCACGCTTTTCACTAGCACCCTTGTGGGACGCCTGGCCACCAGATAGAACAGCCAGGTCCACACAAGCAACCAAGTTACTCTCGGGGAACCTCTGCCCCAGGGATGCCCAGAAACAAGCTGATGGAGTCTAGGAATGCTCAGCTTGGAATGAGCCAGAGACTAGAACAAAAGAATGAGCATTTGCATTCTCCTGACATCCTTCTTCTGCTGGACCCAGCCAGATGAGAGCAGCAGTTTTCTTAGCTTAGTACCCAGGAGGCAGTTTCTCAAAAGCAGGGTAGAGAAGGCAACTTCATTTAATAAGAGTTATCCAACACATTTGGGCAGTGTTGAGCGAGCTGCATTAAGAATTCAGAGTTCAGCTCTCCACCCAGAGTCCCACATTAGCAAACTGCCAGGGAATTCTGCATCCCTACTCACAGGATGAAACAAGCTGCAGGCATATTCTACTTTGCAACTCGACTACACTCCACGTGGAGTTGTTTCTACAAGGACAGCGACAGTTCACACCGTCTGAAAGGTATATGGCTGCCTGGCATGGCTGAAAGGTATATGGCTGCCTCTTCTGTTCTTGGGGGACAGCAAGGACATATTGGTGAAGACTCTCCAGCACACAAGCACTGGTCACCCCTCCCAGCCTCCTGCCTCCTCTGTACACACAAGTGCATTAGTAAGTGAGTGCTCCCTCTTTTCATGAGCTATCTTCCTTTAGGTTTTAATTCACAGTACACATTGTGATGACAATAGATTCATTATTAAATATCTACAACATACTTTCTCAACGTAGTTCACATCCTAGCACAAGGGGAGTTCTCTACAAAAAGGGTCATTTGTGCAGTGTCAACAATTTTTCTGGTGTAGCTTTTGGTGAATTATGCAATGAAGAGGAGCGAAAGGCCCAAATCAGTGGTTTCCATCATGGAATTAAAGGGGTGTACCAAGCCCCACATGTCACGTGAGTGTAGAATCAGTCCTGCAAATGGCTGTCAAGTAAGCTTCGAAAGCCAGAATTTGGTAACCCCCAGCCATGCATTCTTATGACATTTCTTGCCCTAACTTGATAGATTGATTTTGAAAACATACACTAATTTTTTAAATGCAAAACAGACCCACTTGTGTTAGGGCCTGCACAAACAGAGGACTAGAAGAGTGGAAACAGCATAAACAATGTTGTTTATATCCAAGGCCTGAGAAAACTGCTGCACTTTCCTCCAAAATTGCAGGAAGTATCAGAGTAACCCCATCCATTAAGGTGGAATAAGAACCACATTTTCCATAGGAATGGATACAATTTTTCAGATATACTGACATTAAAAGATCTCGAAGCAGGCGCACAATTAATAAAGGATGACTTCTCCTCTAACCTACCATTGAAAGGGCAGAAAATTCCAGCCACAAGCAATGCTTAAAAGTTAAAACTAAGTGAAACCAAACACAGCAAAAGGGCAGATGGGAGACACACTGAACATTTTCATTGTTCGATTTCGCTTCTGACCTCGTGTGAAGGCATGAAGATGGTTCCCACAGCCGGGTCTCTTAGAGGGACTGTTTCTGCAGCAAGAGTAACCTGCCTCATGCATGTGAGCCCTGAAGTTTTAGAATCACATCGAACTAGCCCTGCTTTATTTCTTTTTTCATCAGTTGGCTTCCTCACTACATTTCTCCATTTTTGGGGTGGTTGTTGTAACAAAACTATATTTAAAAGCAAGCAACAGGAAGCTTTTACTTGGGAAGTTGAGGTTTAAGCACTCAGTGGCAAACAATGAACCGGAGAGATAAAGATGCAACGCAAATGGTAGGGAACAGACCCTTGCTAGTTTCCTGCCAAAGTTGACTCGTGAGCATGTGTGAGGCCACGATACGGACTAACAGTGCTATTTTGCTTTTATTTACTCCAATTTATTTGTTCCTGTGAGAACCCCTATAAAAACAAAGTGTGGGGACAAACAATGGAAGCTTTGCCATCTCCTCCTTGCCAGGGCTTTTATTTTCCACATTATCAAATGTTTTCATCAGTGGAGCTCAGCCCATTCATTCAACTCTGTGAATCACAATCCAGCTCACATTGCATTGGAGGGAAGAACTATGCATTGCCTGTATCACTGAAAAAAAGGAAGGTTTCCCGATCATCTTTTTGCTTTAACACTTACAAACAGATACGCTGTCTTTTGTAACATTCTAAAATGAATACTGTATCCCCAAATAGTCAAGTAATCTAGAACTTTTCAAGAAATAAGCTTCCAAGCCCATAACATAATTTCATCTCCATTGTCTCTCCTGGCCCCTTCCCCAAACAGGTATCCATGTCAAAGGAGAGCTCTTGAGTTGGGGGTTTGTTTGACCTAGGTCACGCAAAGGTCAAGCTTTTCACCAGTTGTTAACACAAAGCTTCCAGCCAACCCACCCTCCAAATCCAGCTACACAGTCTGTTTCCATCTGCAAATGCGCTATGCACATTGGATTTTTCTCAGTTTTGCAGGAACTAACAATCCCTTCACTGTGAAGTGGTCTCAGTGACAAATAAATAGGTCAAACACTCTTCGGTGAAACTGGAGGCGCTGAATTTGCCAAATATGGAAATGTAATGGATTTTGACTTTTTCATTTTTAAAAAGGCTTTTTAAAGTGTTATTTTAAAACCAGTTGAACAGATTGCTTTATTCTTTTATTGAACTTCAAGGGATGCTGTCTTTTAAGCAGTTTTATGCAATCCAAACCATATTTTTGCCTCTCTGAAAGAGATCAATATTTATTCAGATTGATTTTTAGGATTTACATGTGAAAAATAGATAAAATTGGACCAAATATAAACCAAAACTAATTCTGTCAACTCCCATGAAAGTCAATAAAGCCAAAATAAATTTAGCAGATTTCATCTACCTGCATTTGAGAATTGTTTTACTTCATTATTTCTTATAAACTTACTGAGCAAAAATTTGCTTAACTCTTATCCAAGCTTCTCTTACTGAAACAATAAGACTCTCTATAGAATATTTTGCACTTGAATATTATCACCAGGATAGCATATGGCAAACTAGCAGTAGGCAGTTTATCTTCATCCTCTTTGTAAGCTAAAATTAGCACAATGCTTCTGCAGCATACTACACTTGACTCGGGCCAGGGCAATACTCTCCACAATGCCATGCTTGTTGTACATCCTGCTAGCTTCCAATATTTAAGCAAATTGTTTGAAGGTTTATAGTAACAATCACAGAAATATTTTAATGTAATAAAACCCCAAAGTAACACCAACGATGAAAAGTAAACCAACTATATTAGGAATCAACCTGAAAAACCTTTCTATATCGGCTTCCTGAATTATATATATAGTGTTTCAATTACAAAGTAGTTCAAGTGTTTACAGAGGCTAATTATACCAGGTGGGATATATACATATATACCTACATATATATAAATATATATATTTTTTCAAAACCTAGACACAATTAACTTTTCAAACAACTAAGGTTTATTTTTCTCCTTGTTTACCATATTCAGTTTTTCTTGAGAATAAGGTCTTAATGCTAAAAATGCATTGTTGCTAAGAATTAAGTATGCACTTTCAGAGGATTAAATGAAGGTGATCTGCCAATGGAAAGAGCTTACTCTTTAAACAGGAAAGCAGCTACTGGCTAGCTCTTTGAAAGGATTACAACACAAACAATGATTTTAAAAACAATGGAAGAGGTTCAAATAATACATCCCTTGTAGCTGGACTGTAGCAGTGTAATCTTCTCATCAAATAGCTAAAGACAAAAACTTTAAGGAAGAATTAACTTTAGGGAACCCAAGACTGGCAGATAGACAGCAGCAAGATATTTACATTAGAAATAAGAATACCTCTATCTTCCTCCTTACCTCCCCACTTTTAATAACATTATTAAGGCAGATGTTATGCTAACAAGATTTTGCAGGAAATTTCACTAACCCTTATCAGAATGAAGTTTCTGTTATTCTTGTTTGCTGGGACAGATGTATTCAGCTTGTTATCAATAGATTAAATGCAAGATGACGAATAAATGCTGGCAGCTAATTGTCAGCTAATTTGGATCAAAACTTTTAAAAATTCTTCATTTGAAATGCTCACTGTATATTTGATCTGCTCATATTATTCTGAGAAGTATATACTTTACCAATCAGAAACAAACCTTATAAAGCAACCTCATTCATGAATAAAAAAGATATTTTGCTTGATATAACATATTTTGACTCATTCTTTTTTTTTCTTTTAAGATTTATTTATTTAGGGCCTCCCCGGTGGTGCAGTGGTTGCGCACTGGGCTGCGAAGCTGCCCACTGCCTCTGCAGCGCCGGTTCGATTCCCGGCTGCCAGGCGAGGGTCCCACATGGCGCGCAGACCTCTCCTGCCGCCCGCTGCTCCCCTCAGCAGTGTACTTTGGTCCTTCTGCCTGTTCTGCTCCCTGCTCTGGCTCTGGTGAATTCTCTCACCCTCCCCCGCTTCTGACTGTGCCCAGTGCTTGTATAAATAAATAATCTTTGAAGAAAAAAAAAAGATTTATTTATTTATACAAGAACTAGGGTATGTATAGGCCAGAGCACGGGAGGGTGAGAATCCACCAGAGACAGAGCAGGGAGCAGAACAGGCAGAAGGACCAAAATACACTGCTGTGGGGAGCAGCGGGTGAGACAGGAGAGGTCTGCGCGCCATGTGGGAATCTCCCTGGCCCAGCAGGAATCGAACAGGCACTGCGGAGACTGCGGATAGCCTCAACTCAGTGCACCACCCGGGAGGCCCTATTTGGACTCATTCTTGATGCACACCTTTACCCCAACATGAAAAATGAAAATACAAGCATCTAAATATATAAATCACTTGAAAATCTCATTAATAACCACAGAAAGTAGTTTCATATTCCAAATGAAATAAAAAAGCTGATTAGCATTTGGACCATTTCTGCTACATCATTATGCAAAAGAATAAAATACACGACACTACTTTGTACCCAGATATTCTGAAAACTCAGATACTGGGATGGTCAATACTATTTGAATGCTCTTACCAATGCTAAGTCCTACATCTAGAATTTGTTCCTCACCATGAAATTATGTGGACTATACTGACCTGCAAAAGTAAATCATTTACTGGGAGTTCTTCATTCTATCTAAGTTGTATGCAAAGTTTCAAGTTGGTTCTTCGAACTTCAGAATTTCAGAACTGAAGGAAAACAGATAGATTACCATCTAGGCCAACTTCTTTTATTTACAGGAGAAATTTCATTCCAGAGAGGTTATATGGGTTGTCCAACCCAGGCACAGAGCTTATATTGTGCAGAAGGGATGCAACTGAGCACCTCTTCCTGAAAAACCGCGACCTTCTCAGTCTGCCAAAGTCTCATAGAATGAGACCCGAAAGTTCCCTGCACTAAACGTACATTATCAAGTATTTAATACAGAAATTGACCACTGTGAGCTGATTTGCACATGGAGTCAAACACAAGTGTAACATCCTGGTGGTTTAGCATTTGTGTCTAAGACTCAATATAAGCAGGCCAGTGCTTTGATGAAGGACTGTAGATCTCATGGACTTATCTATATCTTCAGAAATGTATGGATTCTCAAATATTCTTTTTTTAACTTTAGATTATATAGTAACATATACATGCACCTGCATTCATGTATTTAGATGAAGCAAATGTGGCAAAATGTTCACAATTATTGAAATGGGATGATGAGTTAGGGTATATATTATACTATTCATCGTAGTTTTCCAAGCAGATAAAGATAGTCATAATACAAAACTGGGGATATGCTAACAAGTAATATGTGGGAAAAGAATGTCAATGCAACATTCCACATGTCTTGTCCTATATTTTCCATTTTCCACTTTTATATTTTCCACTTTGGAGTGATGGCCCCTCAACATCGTCAATTTATTGTGCCACAGAGAACAATCATCACCACATATATAAGAAACTCCTTTCTTTAAAAGGAACTGGATCATATTTAGTTGTTAGGCAAACACCTTTACTTCCTTGAAAAGGGATGGGTTTGCAACTATTTCCAAAAATTTAAGTACATAACTGGATAGAAAAGAAATTAAAATAGTGAAAATAGAAAAAAAAGAGTCTTTGCCCTCATCATATCTAGACCACAACACTGTACATAGAAAAAGAGCAAGAAGGAACCTGGGCAATGAGGTGAAGAAGAGAAGGTGGTGACAGCCAGCACCACCAGTAACTCTGCAGGTGAAAGAAGTAGTTAAGCTGATTGCCATAAACAAAAACCTGCCTGTCAATTTAGTTTTACCATCTTCCTAACTTCCCAGAATCAAACCCTCCTCTTCACTATTAATAGACAAGAGATAGTGGAACCTTATTTTACCAACTGTAATTGCTACAAACTAGTCCTTAAAATCTGTATAATATTTAGTAAGATTTATCTGTAATACTGAGGATTGTCTTCCTCTAGCTTCAAGTTTACTGACAGTAAGACATACTATAATTCAAAGGTCTAATACTGCTCAAGAGTTTCATTAAAGACCAAAGATTATTGTGGCAGGATGAGGCCAGAGTTGTAAGAAGAAACTTTATGAGTGGGCAAACTCCTTCGCCATCCTAACTGGGCTCCAGGAAGAAATTCCACCTAGTGCTCAGAGAACCCAGAACCCTGGCCCGATCTAATCATCAACAAGAGGTACACCCTTCACCAAGTCATCCTGATTGACACTGCAAAGCTCATTTTCTCACAGACACCTAAATATGTGATGTAGAAAGAACACTAGCCCTTGTTTAAAAGAATCCAGTGGACGAGAGGCTGGTGGTAAGACGGGTATCATCTGCAATCTAAGTCTCTTCTTAATCATTCACTTCTTCATCATTGCCTCCTAAGTAAAAGTGACAGATTTATGAGGTGGGACATTTGACAGTGATGGACAATAGAAGGGAGTTTTGTATGAGTGGGAATCTCAGGGGCCCACTGAGTTTAGAATGTCCTCTGTCCTGGGACAAAAGGGCAGACAAACACTCTCCATTGTAAAGTGAAGACTCATTGGGGAATAATACTACTTTCTCAATTCCTTGTTACACTATCACTCACACTCAGACATGAGCACCAGTACTAACCAGAGACTTGCTTTTCCACAGAGAAAAAGAAACCAGATGAAGATGAAAGCAGCTAACACATACATAATGTTTACTTTGTACCACACACTGTTCTAAATTCTATCAGTCAACTTGTTTAGTCTTCTCAACAACCCTATAAGTAGACACGACACGAATACTGTTCCATTTTTACAGGTAAGTTTAGGCAATTTTGCCCAAATAGTGAAACTTAAGTCATTTTTTTTTTTTTTTTTTAAAGATTTATTTATTTATTTATACAAGCACTGGGTACAGTCAGAAGCGCGGGAGGGTAAGAGAATTCACCAGAGCCAGAGCAGGGAACAGAACAGGCAGACAGACGAAATACACTGCTGAGGAGAGCAGCGGGCACGGCAGAAGAGGCCTGCGCTCCATGTGGGATCCTCGTTGGTGGCCAGGGATCAAACTGGCGCTGCAGAGGCTGTGGGCAGCTTCATAGCCCAGCGCTCAACCGCTGCGCCACCAGGGGAGGCCATAAGTCATTTTTTTTTTAATGAGAGACCAATGGAAGATTACTTTGGTTCTAATCATAAGCTAAAATTCCCTCATGCCTGAAAATCAGTCAAACTGGGTGAAACAATAGGCAACTCCTAAAGAGAACACCAGGAAATATATTTGTCCCAAGAATTTCTTAACTCAGGAGTGAGGGGAGAAACAAACACTGTACTGCAAATTCCTTGAGGGCAGTTATTGCTATAATTTATATCTTTTTTTGTCTTGTAATTTATCATGGCACCTGGTATACAGGAGGCACTCTGTATATGCATGCATGAATGAATGAAATATAATGCTAAAGAGTGCCTGATCACTTCCTTTTAAAGATTCTTCCTCTTTGTAGTATTTCTTCTCTCTTCCTAATGAAAGAGAATTGGTGGATGCCTTTCAGAAATAAATGGGCCAAGAAGATATCAGTTACTGGTTACTTCTTAACCTGGTACAGAAGAAAGGTGTCTGAGTTGAAAAACTCAGCTGATTCAGATCCTGGTGTTTTCCCACTTACATCCCGTCAGACCTCAGGCAATTCTCACCTATAAAATGGAGATGTGGACAGCTGCCTGGCTGTAGATCAGTGGTGTAAAGCTCACAAACTGAGGTAGACACACTTCATAAACCAAAAGCATGAAAAAATATGTTCATTATTAGAAGATTTTTCCTTCCCATTATCCAGCATTTACCGGGCTCATAGTAGGTATTCGAGAAATATTTGTTGAAAAATGGCAGATCGGAACAAAAGAATATAACCTAACCTGATAATATAACCTGATCCTCTAATCCCAATTCATAAATCCTCCTCTAAGAGCTTCAAAATTGTGAGGACCAACCTCAGTGGACAAGATGAAAGCAAGCTCAGGTAAAGATGCCCTTTATTTCTTCAGGTGAGAGTTAGAAAAGTTACATCCAACTCCACATCAAAATAAATAACAGCCTTGTAGAGAAGCCAAAGTGATGAGAGTAAGGAGGAGAGTCAAGGAACCAGGCTTGTAAATCAAGCCAATGGCCCCAACCCTTATACCCCCTGTCCTCTCTGTTCCCACCTCCCGTTACAACGCCCCCCTCCCCTCCCTCCCCTGTGCCCCAGCTGCACAGGTCACAAGCTGAGAAACGGCAGCGTCACTGCTGTCATTGTGCTCCTCTGAAATAGGAACCTGGATTAGCTCTGGCTGGCTGAAGCTCAAGCCAGATAAGTCCAGCGCAGTACTGATAGGCAGCGGGAAGGAATTTGAGGAAGTGACAAGAAATGCCACGTCATCCACCATAAAGAAAGTGTTCCCACAAAGTGGCCTGGGAGGTGGCTACACAGCGACTGGTGTTCAGAAAAATGCAGATAAACGCAGAAGTCTTTTCCTAGCAGCAATCTAGAAACCAGCCACAAAAAATTCATGTCCTTGCCACATCCTTCAGTGACCAGGAGGACGAATGTAGAGCACGCCCCTCCACATTCCCCCTCCTCTAGCCCAGAGGCGTCTGAGCTCGGTCCTGTGCCTTCTGCTGCAGGGGACAGGGACACACAGAGCAGGGGACCTGCCTCTGCTCATGTCTAATGTGTTAACCAGAGAATCCCCAGTAATCCTCAGGAAGTATTTTTTTAAACAAAAATTCCAGGTTATAGTTTTCTGTAGAAAGGAAGGGTCTGTGCCACGTCAAAAATAAACTCTTCCTAATTTCATTCACCAAGTAATGGACATCATCATAATCTGCAATGGCATCTGTCATCGCAAAGATTTCCACTGTTCTTCACAAAAGTTTCATAGAAAAGTAGAAGTCAGCAAGCAGTTATTCTCCAACGACATTTACAAGCAAAGAAATGGGGCCTCGAGAAGAAAATTGGAGAAAGCGGAACACTTCTATTCTGTCATTGTTGCTTTTTTAAAGCATGAATTCCTCTCTTGGTTATATATGATATGGCACTCTTACTTATATTTTAAAATATATAATACGTATATATATATATATACGTATTATATATTTTAAAATATTTTATATTTTAAAATTTCATTCAATGAACCTGTTCTCACAAAAATGTTCCCAAAAGTTGTCTGACATAACTCCATGAGAAATTATATACTTCAAAAAACAGAGTAAAAGGTCACCTATTTGTAAGAAAAGAAACCATTCTGAACTATTAGGTAATATCAGTGACTACTTAAGAAGGCACAGTGGGAGAAATCTTAGCTTGTCTATCTTTCAGATAAATCTCATAGCCCAGTGTTCTAAGCCTCTCTATAAGAAATTCTGGCTTAGATTCTGCAATCTCAAATTGTCCTATGACTTCTGTCAAGAGAGAAATTCCAGAGTTTTCCAAAAGGCCATGTTTGTCAGCAGACTAGATTTTCATCCTGGGTAGTCAGGGAAATGTTTTAATATAGTACAATTTTACTCAGGATTCTCTGAGAACACACCAAATAGGAAATGATTAGAATTGCATTTACTTACTCTCACATATTAGCATTAAATTATTAGTTGTATTAGTGGCTTACATTTACATTAAACTTGCAAATTATATAGACCCTTATTTCCATTCTATGAGCATCTCGATTTTTTTTCCCCCTGCATGCATATCTAATCATTTGCTTACCTCTTATCACTCCGGGAGAGAACCTACAGTTCTTAATTCCATGGATTTCCACAGGGCAAGAATCTAGGACACCGTTTATGCACAGAAATCAATTCAGCCATCCCTACAGTATGCATCAAAACAACATTTTAAGAGCAAAAGTTGAAGCCAGTGGCATTGAGCCAAAGCACCTCTCCTCAAAGGGAAAACGCAGTGTGCAGTGGGATTTTTAAGAGCACACAGGACAGGTCACCAAGGCTTTGTGCCTCACCGAGAAATGGGGGCTCCTTAATGGTCCAGAGTTATTTGATTCAAATCTGGAATCAAGACTTCGTGTCCAAAGAAAAGTGCTGACTGCCACATCCCCCTGGGCACACACTTTCATAGTGTTCCATGTAAGTGATCACCAGGTAAATTTTCTCTCTTGTCACCAGTGAAGTCACTAAGTAACAACACTCTTATGTTTTTAATTAGAATCTGAAAGAATATGTTGGCACCATAAGCCTATTCCATTTTTTACAAGATCTGCATCTCTGAACACAATATTATGTTAACATGATAGTTTCAAAAGAAATCATATTACCAAGTATCATAAATCATGGAAACATCATTGGCTTTTTCTAAAATTGTATTCAATCTGCTAACTACACCATTCACAAGTTATAACAATCCATGTAAAATGTCTATTAAAGCCATAAAAAGTCGCCCCCCCCTCCTTTTCCCACAGCCAAATAAAGGTGAACTAAGAAAATCTGGCAAAGAGTATACATGTCTGTTGTCATTTCCCACAGCAAATAGGGTATTTTCCTCTGGGAATAAAACATTTCCCTTAAACTACTGTTTATAACCCTTATCAGCTCAACAGCAATAGAGCCATCAAGTCCAATATCTTGTGGAAAAAAGTCAAGGTCAACAAGTACTTGCATTTTTGTTTATCTTTAGCTGCAATTGCTACTGACATTCAATTGGGTAATAAACATGAGATCTGTCAAATGTTCCCAACAAACAGGTGTTCCCAAAGCTATCTCAGAACAAGGCCATTGCCAGGTAATCAAACAATCCTGTTATAACAATTATGATTCGAGGACACTTATTTATACATGCAAACATCAGTCAGCTCTGAATGAAGATTGCCATAGCATTCCCACCGCTGGGTAATAGGAGTGAGGAAGTATAAGAGGGTTCTTGCTAGAATCACTCACCGACAGCCACGTGTGTGCTCCCATGAGCAGAGTACCAGCCAAAGAAAAGGCTTTCTCCTCTTATCTTTTCTATTTAAAGGCAATTTTGTGTAGCTCAATACAGCCATGTCCTTTACTATGCCAGCCAGGTTCCTGAGCCCAGTTGCCTCTCTCTGCCTGAAAACCAATTCTACGGTTATGTGTGTGTGTCTATTTGGAATTGTTGCATTATTCCTTTAAGCCAGTATGGTTGCTACATTAGAAAAGACTTCATTTTAACTTGAAAAGTGCTAGGATTTGTTCAGCATGTTTAATTCTAAAGAGTCAGATAGATATTTGGAATAAAGGCCACATACTTCTTCCCAATCCATCATGAAACTCACTGATATCAACAGGAGTTATGCATTTGGATCCGGGCAGCACATGGCTCTCTGCCATATTTGACTTACAAATTAAAAATAGAATCTGTTCCAGCTGCAAAGTAAGACATGTTAAACCCACTGCCTCCATCTGAAATATGAAAATTAAATCTAAGGACTATGGCTACTATCAAAGGCGACAATTCTGACCCATAAAATGCAAATCCCTGCCTCCACTTCAATTATGAAAAATGAGCCTAAGGAACAATCTTTGGGCCTGAAAGTAATGCTTCCATGTCTTCCTATGTGGCATTTATTAACATTCCATCATTTAGCTGAGCAATTAATGTTTTCCAAAGCTGACTCCTTTCCTATCAAGAGCATCAGGACATCTGGAATCGAAGTAAAGAACAATCCTTCTAAAAATACACAAACCCACATCCTGGGGAAAAAAAGTGAAAACTAAAAGCCAAAAAAAAAAAACCAAAAAAAACCCCAAAATCTAGATGCACAAAATGAAGTCCACAATTTTAAAGACAACTTTCAGTGTAGACATACTAAATACCACATCATGGTGTGTTCAGTCAAATAAGTACTATGTCAGCATAAAATTTATCCCTCATTCTTTAATATTCTGGCAAAAAAAAGTGAATACAAGCCGAGTTGTATCAGCAGGACCAAGAGCATACTGTTTCCAAGCCTGTCAAGTCTCAGGCAGGTAATTTAAGAATTCTACATTAAAAAGAAAACACACATCCTGGGAAGCATAAAGGCTGAAGCACACTGGGATTAGAATCCACTGGGCGTCCATGAACGAAGGCCCATGAAACAAAACATGTACTCCACAAATACTCAGGAAATGTTCATCACTCAGTTGTCAAGCAAAGAGGGAAGTCACCTCATTTTCAGAGCAGTAAACTGATGAAATGAGTCACCAAATTCCCATGATAGCATGACTGGCCTCTTCCTTTCTACTCAGCCCTGACCTCCACAGAGTCAGAGCTTGTCTGAGGGACAGCAGGATGGCAGAGAGTAGTCACCCTCAGGAAGGGGTGGAAAGGTGTCACCACTCCTCAGACAGGGTGTGGGGGAAAAGGCATAATTAGTAATGACCAGCTATATTTTCCCCATAGCTAGAGAGGTGAAGCTACACTGAGGAAGCTAGCAAGTGTGCTGGAAGGACGTGGGGTCTGTAGCAGTAGCATCCCCTACTTTCTGGACCCCACCATGCCCACATGCAGTCAATTGCTCAGTCAAGGTGAATCTCTTCCTCAGAAGTTCTCTCCCACCTCTGCTTCAGGCCATGTCCTCAACACGCTAGCCACAGGTCTGCCCTGAATCTATCCCATCTTCACTCAGAAGTGACCACGACACAACTCGAACATTTTCAGACTCCCCACTGCCTCCCAAACAAACTCCTATCTCCTAAAGATAATCTACTTGACCCCTGCTACAACCTGGTCTCACCTCAGATTCCCCCTTTCCACACCTGCTTCTCTGATCATGCTGAGGCACACATGAAGCCTCCAAAATGTCATGCTTTCTCTTTATTTTGTACCTTTACACAAGCCAATCTCTTTGCATCACATGCCCTTGCATTTCTTTCACCATCTGTCCCAAGTTTCCATGACACACTCATCCCTTGGGGGAGCTAGATGGAAGGATTAGAGGGGGGAAAAAACCAACATTTTTGTCTGAGGCTGAGTCTGGAGATGGGGAAGTAATGGTTGCCTGGGGTGCAGTGTGGACAGGGGCCCACTCAGGCTCCATGAGAAAGGGTGCGAGGAACAATTAAGGATGCCAGTTGCGAAAGACAGGGAGAGATTGTGCCTCCCTCAGGTGATGGCTACATCTTTGCCAGCGTGTTAGGCACCACTGCTCCACTCCAGGTCATGCTGGACCTGCTCAGCTACAAGACGTGACCTGCCACATGCTAACTGTCTGTGCCTCCACCCAGCTGTCAGCTTTTGGATTCCAGGAAAGGCCTCCTTCCTTCTTATTCCTCACATCTAGCACGGCGTTGGTACCTAGTGGACATTCAATGAATACTCACTCTAGTGAATGATTATTTCTGTCTTCAGCTCTTCTACTTTTATGAATCTTACACTCATCTGCTTGAAATTCACAATACCAAGAAAACTTTTTATTTGCACTAAGTTTATTCTTTTCACATAAGAGGATGTTCTGGTGCTGGTGTGTGATAAACCAAATGTTCATAACACACCATCTCCTCCAGTTTATAGGCTGAAATCATATTCCCTCAGAAACTTTGCTTTGAAAGACAATGGCACCTGGATCTTGCCATGTGGCCTCCCAGCTCAACTTCTTCACATCTCAGTTTTAACCATTACTTATCTGAATTTCTCTGGCTTCACTGACCCAGTTTCAGGGGACAGCAACCACGGTGTCCTTTGTGTCCTCAGCCTCAGGCAGAGGAAGGAAAGACTGGAAAGTGGATCAGGCCCAACACAAAATGGTCAGAAGGAGGAGACAGAATAGTGAGGAAAGAATTCATGGCATCACAAAATAATCAGCACATTAGCTCAAATCAGGCAGGCCATCGTCTTTTTTCAACCATAGAAACTGAGACTCATTTAGATACCAAGAAGTTAGAGTAAGAATGAGCCAGAAAGAAAAAGAAAAATACCGGATGGTCTCACTCATAGCAGGAATCTAGAAAACTTAAATAAGGGACCAGGAAAACGAATAACTATAAGAAAGTGAAAATCAAAATCAATAAAAAACTATGAACCAGAGACACTCTATGAGAGGTGGGGGGCGGGAGGGGAGAGATTGGGGTCAAAATAAGGGGGTTGCAATTGTATGGGGAATATAAAAATAAAATTTATTATTAAAAAAAAAAAAAGAATGAGCTGAATGTGATTGCAGGCATCATACCACATCCAACAATAAAATATCTATCACACACCTACTATATTTGCAGCATGTGCTAGGAGCCAGCAGGACTGCAGGAGGGGCCCCAGAACCCAGCTGAGGATGCCAGCTTATGCCATCTCACCGGAGCCCTCGGTGTGAGCAATCACACGGGGAGAGTCTCTCTCAGGTCTTAATGCCATCAAGGATTCTTCTGAGCAGCCTCCATGGAGGCTGTAACTCTTGTAACTAATCATACCTCAATCTCTGTTTTGGCTGCTAGGAAGTTCAGAGTCAAACTAAGTTCCTACTTCCAGCAGTAGTGATAAAGGATTCCTAGCATTTCCATTGTTCCACCCTTTTGAATGTCCTCTTGTTTATTTTCCTTTCATTCTAATTTCTTCATGTAATTATTTTTATCCTATTATGTACTACATAGTTTTGTTAATTCCTTAAATCCTTTCTTAGAATGAAGGGGAGAAGGTATAACTGCATTTTAAAATTAAGGTATATCCTTTCTTCCTAAGGCATCAAAGTATAAAAGAGTGTTGAGGCTGACCTGTCCTGCTTTCATGGGCGCATCTAATATGGACACTCAAGGAAAGAGTCAAACTAAAGCATGACATTTTTAAAGAGAGAGCCCTGCTTAAGTGCTAATAATCTGGCAACAAGCCTATTGGCAAGCAATACTTTCTGCATTCACTCTTCAATTCCCTTTTTCCTAAAAATACATGATTTTAGCTTTGTTTTTTTCTACCCTTCATATATCTGAAGCCATCTTGGAGGGCTGCAGGGGAGGGAGGGGTGGAAATTTGAGAGAGTAGTTTAAAAATACATGCTTTTGAAGAAATTTTAAGATTTTCTAGGTAACGTCAAACTCTTTTTCTCCTGATATGGAAATAAGTATAAGGAAGTTCTGTGTTTTGCAGTCTTAGGAAATACAATGAGCTATGTCTAGGAGGGAATGTATACAGGCTGATATTGGTAAATGGGGGAAAGCCAAAGCTAATTGTACTAATCACACAGAATGCTTTAAGGTTAAGTAATTATGGAAAATTATCTGCAAGACTGAACTAATCCACTAAGTCAGACACTTGAGCAAAACCCAACTTAACCAACTACACTTCTGGGACCAATCAATGTAAGAGGGAGACAACACCTACCTCTTTTTAAGGAAGATGCTTGGCATAAATTTACTGTTTGGGTTAGTTTTTGCTAGGCCAACGGCCAAAACCTCTACCACTATCCTTAATTAGTGCTAGCATTCACGGGGGAGAGAGATAAATTCAGGAGCAGAGCTAAATATCATATCCAGCGGCTAGAACCATGTCTGCTGCTGAGAGCAACAAAAGACATAAGGAAATTCTACCAGGATGGCTCAGCTCCCCCTGACACAGGGCCCTGTCTCAGGACTCACCTTCACCTCCTATCCTAAAGCCCCTCAAAAGATACGAAATTTCCGCTGCCAGTCTCCACCCATCCTCTGTTGCAAGCTCATTCAGGGCCTAAGGATGGAATCTGGGGGGAGGAGTAGGCAGAACAGGCAACCAAGCTCTGAAATGCTACCCATTGACTCTTTCCTTGAGGCCCCCTGTCAAAAAGCATCTTTGGGAGTCAGGACAGGTGAAACCTCAGTATCTATTTATGTTTTGACAGAGATTGCCATGTAAGATTAGCCATCTGGCACCCAGAAGAAATCAGTGCTGGGGGTATACAGTGTAATGAGAGCATTCTTCAATAAATAATTATTCATCGATGGCCATGTGCCCATAACTATGCTGAAAGATGCAGAAATCACAGTTCCTTCCCAGGGAGCATGCCAGGGTGGCTGACCCCCGAATGGCACATTTCAATGTGTGAAAAAGGATAAGACACAGGGAACCATGACAACACGGAAGAGAGGTGTTTTCTCCAGCCTGAGGGGCGTCACAGAATACTTTGTGCACATGACACAAATTAAGTTTAGAAGTTTTGGGACTGGCCTACATAGGTCCTCCCCCACACCAAGGGGGTCCATAGTTAGAATTCAAAAGATCCATGTAATTAGGAAAGGGGAAAAATACATTTTATTCTCACTAATCTCTAACCGCAGTGAGCATTTCTTTAAGTATGTGTCTACGTGTGTAACAAACCACAGAACTAGTAACTGGATCTGTGACTGTCACCAAAGGAAATCATATTTACACACCACAGTATAGGTGTTACCAATATTCTTCAAACATCATTTACATTCATCACTAGTTCAAAAATATAATAGACAGTAGAATTAATAGGAAACCTTAAATAAAAATTATAAAAATTTGATGCATATTTAACAAGCACTTACATCACCATGTTGCAACTTGGTTTTAAAAAATATTTCCGTAACTGGATTTCAAGACAATGTTTTCCTTATAGTCCTATGAACAGTATCTTATTTTATGCATTAGTCTGACAAGGTGTCCACTGACTTCACCAGACTGCCAAGGGGGTTCCCTTTCCCCAACAATGTCAAGGTCCCTGAAGGGGATGAATATGAGCCCACAACAAGTGACTTGCGGAAGAGAAAGCAATGATAACATTTGTGGTTCAGACATTAAGGCTCTGGGTGGCCATGTGGCTTTGTGGGAGGACTGGGTGAAGTTCCCAACAGTGGGCTCTTGATTAAAGTTGGTCTCACAGGGTTCCCTCGATGCGGAATCTCCCAGGCCATCAGCAGACCAAGGTAGAGGTGACCACTGCAAGTTAGGCCAAATACCACCCACCCTGTGTTTCAGTCAACAGCCTTGACCCCAGAATCACAGTGCCTGGGCCACCAGGACGTTATGAAATAAACACGCTCCGAGCTGCCTAAGAGTATTCAGTACTTAGCAGATATTTCACTTACATGTGTTTGGTGCTCTTAGTAGTACACACAACACCCCTGAGGGCAAATACTACAACTTACCTACTCATTTTTATGGTTTCACACAGGCCACCTGCCACACAGTAAGTGCTTAATCCATTTTTGATGACTTGACTAGAATGTATAAATTTACATTTCCCCCCTTAAATACAACTCGTGATAATATTTTGGCTCATATGCAGAAGCAATTACAACACTATACTCTTTTTAATCTCCTTGGGCTACATTAAATGGATGCTTCCCTAAAATTAACTTCCTCACTTCTGCCTTGCCAAGAATGACACCGTGTGAAGAATCCACCACCTAGGACAATGGATTCTCTCCTCATTTATTTTCGTGGGTAGAAACTGAAACACATGTTTAAGCTGTGCCAGGTAGTGTGTGGTGGCCTTGGAATGCCTAGGAAGGCTGACTTGAAAAACAAGTTATTGCTGATAGTTAAAAACCCAATGCAGAATAATGAGAAGGGAAAGTGAAAGAGAACACGAGAAAAGAAAGGCCTTATTTAGAAACTAAATTAAATAGTTACACATCAAGATCTGGGTTTTCAAGGATCAGATCATCATTTTTATTATTTATAACAGGCAATAAAATGCATGTTATTACTATTAGTGTGGGATATATTCTTTTATATGTGATGCATTTTTGGAAAATACCTTACAGTTTTGGAAAGAACTGAGCTTCGTGAACTACTAACTTGTGGGTCCGTTGCACTAGAGAATACATTCCACTCTCAATGAAAGCTGATGCTGTCCCAGTCAGGGAAACTTCTCTAACTGTAGAGTGAGTAAAGCCAAAAAAAGATACCTTTTAAAAAAAGTTTTCATACCTTCTGGTGCAGAGCTAAATGATGAATTGCCATAACATTATCATTCATATAATTCTTCACCACTCATTTTTTATTTAAAACTCTCAATCATATGATTCTTGGAAGACCAATGTAATTCATTCTAGAGGAGTCACAGGATTGGTATGGTTTCAGAAGTTCTACAAGTCACATTGGAATTGGTGTTTCTTAAGAAATAAGAACGACAACAAAATTGTGATCCATCACATGCAACAAAACCCCAGTGTCTGCACAGGAGACAGTGGCAAGTGTCGGCAGCAAAGTCTCCGAGGTACACCGTGTCCACTGTAACATGCAAACCAAAGGGAAAGTGGAACTGTGGCTACAAGCACCATACTGGACAAGTATCACACCCTTTCAGTTTCAAAAATGAGAGTACAAATTTTGACATGATATCCAGGTTATGAGTTCACACATAAATAAAAATGAGCAATCAACAGAAAATATAAGAAATGATCCTGTTGACTAATGCCCTGTCTTTTCCAATCGAGGGTCAGACCTATTCAAACCCAATCACAGGAGGATGGAATCAGTAAAGGTCAATCAAAGACAGGCTGAAACTCCAACCGTCTAGCTGACCTTCAGAGCTTGTGACAAATTGCTATCAGTCAATGTCAACTAATGACAGGAGCTCTTTGGCTAATCAATTGTTCTAAAAATGATCAAGAAAACTACTCACAGGACAGCTCATTTTCACATCAATGCCTGTGAAGTATGAAAAGCTCATTTTTTTTTTGAGTTTTTAATAAGCTCATAAGTAAAGCAGTTACTTGGTAACAGAGGTCACCTTACAGAAAAGAGAGAACCTTTGTCTGCCTTTTACATATTCTTTTATTACCATATTATAGTAAAAAATATGCCACAGATATGCCAGAGGGCTACATAATAAAGTAGGTAACACTTCATCCACTTTTAAGACAAATAACTTCTGTGTTAGAGGGAGATCTGTTCGAGAGTAAATAATTTCAAATGCATTTTTCAGTTATTTAAGATGAAACACAATGGCCTCAAGTTTACCAGCGATGTGGTCTAACGGTGAGAAGATGCATTATCTGCGAAACACTTAGGGTCAAGTTCATGCCTAAATGTACTACTACTTTTAGATGATGAAGGTATTTTTTCTTTGTTTTAAGATGACCTGCTCTCATGATGCTAAAAGTCAAGCAAATGGAGAACAGAAAATGGTTACTCACATGTGATGAGTCAATAAAAAGGAAGGAGAATACAGCATGGGACATTCTTGGGAAAACAATTCTCTGCCTACCCATCTAAGGCAATATGTTTGATAAGTTAATAATATGGACCTTTTGATAACAGGAATCTGTGGAGTATAATAACTTCCCGTTTCTTTTTTACACCTGATTTTTCCCATCAGGAAATCATTTTCCTATTCTGCCTGCCACTGCAGGAAAAGGCCACACTTTAATTTGCAGTCCAACATTAAATGTAGCTAAAGTAACACACGGCCTTGTTCTAAGGGTTAAGGCCTGTGGTCACAATTATATTTTATTTCTCCTCTCCAAAGTGTACTAGTGAAAATGCATTCTAGTGCCATTGAAATAGAAGAAGTCCAAGCAGAAGTACGAGGCTTAAGAAGTGTGAACAAATACAGACCCTGTCACTGACCAACAGATAAATGGAGGGGAAAAAAAAACAAGCATTTTTTTTTAAACATTTGTCTTCATCTTCAGGGTTGTCAGTTTATTTATAAACATTATGTTTTTTGAATCAGTAGGAATTTTGTTTCAAGAAGAAAACTGTTGCTAAACAAGCAGAATTTGTGTTTTCATCTGCGAAACTGCAGATCACAGATTATACCCTAACCCTGAGTTGTGAGGGTAGTTTTTCACATTAAAATATCTTCTGTGGCCTCTACCACTCTCAAGTTGTCCATAGGAAAGAAATAAAGGAGGGAGGGCAACACTTAAGCCCAGCCATAATTGGAAGTATGTGAAAAATGAAGTGTCAGTTTGGTCAATAAAGGGCAAAGGTCAAGGGGACCGGCAGCCCAAACTCTGTGCGAAATGTGCTCATTAAGACATCCAATCAGAGAGCGCCTTCCCACCTATCCCATTATTCATCGGACAGCTGACTGTTTTAAATGCCTGGGTTTGGGCTGTTATTACTTTTCTTCTTCATGTAAAAAGGCGAGCTGGAATATAAATCGTTGCTCAGTCATCTGTAACATAATGTGGCCCTTTCCCTCTTCCCTCTCCCCTTGCTCCCCAGGCCCTCTCATCCAGCCCTGCCTGCTGGCTTCCCGGGTCTCAAACAACTGCCTTGAGATTCCCTTCAATAATAAATGGAATTGCCTTCTGCCTATAGGTTGCCTGAACTCATACAAAAGCTGGCTTGGTGGGGGATGGGGCCGTGGGAGGTGATGCAACTATTGATACATTATTATAAAGAAATAGCAGTGCTTTTCAATTGTTCCTCTTTAAAGAAACATGCTGTTTTGTGCTTTTTTGTGTGTGGGAGCAGATACTATTGTTGATCTGAGTCCTGCCCCCAAAGGAGAAGTTCATAAGTGGGTTTTAGAGTTCCAGCGATCATTAAAGTCGTTTAGGAGTGAAATGTTTCACATCAGATTTCAATGTAGAAATAATACTTTTTCTTTCCCTCACAAAAGAGGAAAATGAGATGAGCTTTAAGTGGGAAATGTTCTTCGAGAGAAATGTCCTTCCTTGTTTTCTATGCCCTATTCTCAACTCAATAAATCTTTGAATGAGTGAAATCGTATAGGCTCTTAATACATAATACAAATCAATCATATCAATCAGCCTGCTCCTCTGTAAATACCTCCATCATCATTCTACTTAACACACAAAACTAGATTCCCACTCCCCAGCAAGTATGACCGCCCCCCGCCCCCAGAGGCTAACACGCCATTCCACTCATAACCACACAGAGCCCAGCGCGGACACTGGTGAAAGAGTGGCAGAATTGACAGTGGAAAGAACACTCATCAAATAATCTTTCCTTCCATCCTATCACACTAAAGTATTTTATCAAGTAGGATGTGGTAGTTAGGAGTGTGGGCTCGGGAGTCAGACTGTTGGGTTCAAGTCTTGACTCTACCATCACTGAGGATGTGACTTTGGGCAAGTCTCCTGGCCTTTCTGAACTCCCATGACCTCATTTACAAAGTGAGGGATGGAAATGCCTATACTGATTGACTGACAGCTCGGCCCTTCCAATGTTCTTCTATTATTTAATTACTATCACTCATTCTCCTCCCTTGACTTTAAACTAAAAATACAGATGTGCCCAAACTCAAACTGTGGTCAGTCATAGCTGACACTGCTCAGCAGTTGTAGAGGGGCTGCAGCATGTTGTCCCCGGAGAGTACACACCCCAGGCGGGGAAGTGCCAGATTTGCTTGGCGTTTTCCCACACCAGACCACACACTTCCTAGAATAGACCATGATGACAGTCAGTAGGACAACAGCAGTAGGTAGAATCAAAAGTACATGTGAAAGGGTCAAGTATCTGCCAATGTGTAGCTCATTTTATGAGTTGCTGCTTGGGCATCCCCAAAACACCCTGTCTAACGGCAGTTACAAAGGCCAAGACCAAGATCCTAGAGCCTCCTCTAATGTTATTCACCCTTCAATATTTATGAGTGTCAGTTTTTTCTCTTCTGAAATCGGACGATAGCAAATAATTGACAGGGATTAAATAAATATTCTAGTACTTTCGGAAGTACTTTGAGAAAGTCAAAGAGTAGACAAAATCAATGTTGTAACAGCAGTCACAGAACCCTCGACCAAATACACATGGTAGGCCTTTCCTTTAAATGCCAATTTAAAAGAACTTCACTTTCAAAGTATTGATTTCCTCCTAGGGGTCATAAGTGCTAATATTAAATGAAAGGCTATCATAAGAAGAGTTGCCATGATAAATAATTTGAGTTAGGGGAAAGCTACACTATGTAAATCATGAATAAACATTATTGAGTCCCCAAATAGACAACAGTTTTAGTTATTTTCTTAATTATACACCTCACCTAGACTCTCTTTAGAATGCCCTAGATTGGATATTGTAGTTTTTTTAAGCTTAAGAAAAAATTTAGGTCAAACCTACTCTGTCCATTGAAACAGCCACTAATTTGGCAAAATTATCATCAGGCACTCAAAATCCTCCAAATGGCTGAAATTCTAGGAACTGTTACTATATTTTGAAATCTACCAGAACGTTACAAATTTCCTGGATGACTTACTTTATTTTATTTACTTTGAAAGTCCAAAAGATCAGGCCTCAGTTGAGATACAGCCTGTTAGATGCCTACACTGTGTAGCAGATAAGGTTATCTAGCAGAGGACCAAAGCCTAGGGGATTTCCTTTTTTTGTGCCACAGGTGCCATAATGAAGTGGTGAAAATTGAACAGGAATGAGGAAGAAAGAAATGCAGTACAAATAATACAGCAGAGAAAGTTTTAAAATATGTATTACTCCTGTCTGTGGGGGAAACACCTCTTTGGATATGTTCTTGACAGATTGAGTTATTTCTGTCTATTGGGTATGTATAAAGACATATTTATGGATTTATAAATCTTTTGAAGAGGGCTGTTATTTACCCAGTTGACTAAAATGGTCTCAAACTGTGTAAATAACTATTTAGGACATGCACTACAGGCCAAATGCTGGCACAGCTCTCACATCCACGCTGCCAGCAAAGGCAGGCAGGGGAGATGGGGAAAGCTACTGTGCAGTTAATCCAAAGGCAGCACAAAGACCCAGCTCCACAGGTCTCAGGGAGGAAAGGAAGGCTGAGAAGTTCCGTGCTTGGCATGGCAATGTGTGTGAGTCGTTGCAGCAATACTTGTAAGCATCAGTCTGCATTTAGCAAGGAATAAATCACATTGCTAAAGAGAACCCATGGAGAAGGCCAGGTAGGACTAAAGGTGCAACGTCTTCTACCTGTGTTATCAAGCTGGGGCAGGGCAGGCAGGGGAACCAGCACAGAAAGCTCTAGGTCATCTCATGGAAATAATCAACTTTAGTTCTTTGGTGGAGAGCCGAGCAGAGGGTGTGATGAGAAGAATCTTATATAAATAATCAGGAAGGTTTCGGTCTGAAATTTTCGGTCTGACTATACATGGCAAGCTCAACAAAGTACTCAATTCATACATACTTTATTTTCCTCATCTGTCCAATAGGGGTAGGCTTGCTTTACTGTCACCTAGGATTCTTTTAAAAAGGTTCATGTGAGATCATTTATGTGAAAATGCTTTGAAAAAAGCTATTTGATCTTATCTATACTGACCTTATATGAAAAATATAAGGACGTATAGAATATAAGAAAAATATAAGAAACGTAAGTGGAAAACTTCAGTAATGTGGAGGATGTAGGACTCCTATTTATAATCAAATACATCCTTAAATTGGCCTTGGAGAACACCAGTTGAAGGGAAAAGAAACATGCAAATTCCTAATTCCTTGTTATGACATGCCAGAGAGGAAGAAATAGGAGGGGGAATTTGCCTGAAGAAATTCCTGTTATCAGATTATGTCTGAGAAAATCTGTGTGTTATAATCTATATTCAAGTACACTGCAGCAGCTTGCTAGTCTACAGAACAGCAGCTAAACTATCTGCTTGTTTGTGATGACATATTTTCTAAAAAGCAAGAAAAGGAAAACAAAGAAAACAGTAGGCTATGACCCCATGGTAACAATTGTGGACATGGGGGTGGGATGGGGAAGAATTTAGATTCCATATATACCTTCCTGCAAATTCACGGTGTAAGTCAAATCCTGAAAGTACAGCTTTCTATTGAAAGTGCTGACATCACCTTAACTACGCGCTGTGAACAGCAACACTACACCATACGCGTGCAATACTTGAAAGAGGAAAGGCCCCTTGGATTTATGCTGCATATCATTTTCCAGCAAAAGTCAGAGGTCAGAGGTTACCTGTTTCTGCTTCAGCTGGGAACCAGTTTACTATTCCAGGCTCCATTTTGACTACACTTATAGTTGCGATGAAATCAGCAACTTTCTTTGTACAATATAATGTCCCAAATACTTAAATCTCTGTGTTTGGGAGTTACCCTGGCCCAAACAGCATACATGTGCCTAAAAAAATGAACTTGCCATTTTTTGTTTTCAAGTTTATCATATTAAATTCATTGTAGGTTTTGCAATTCTAATTGGTATAGCCCAATTAAGTCAGAACACAAAATCTTTTTGTTGTCACAGCACTCCAGTGAAACACGATCACAAAACCAGATTTTAAAGTATGCACCTACTGTGGGCTCAGAGTCAACTTCAATAAAGTCATATTTTTATACTCAGAGAATGCTCTTTTAAACTTTGGTTGCATTCACTGAATGCAAAATCCACTGCGGGAGATCTCATCCAAAGCAGTACAAGACACCTGAACACTCATTCACCACTGCTAGTTTAACTTTATGTTTAAACTTCATTTCCTGCTAGAGGCAGGATATAGGCGGCCAAGCATTTGCGTGGAGAGTCACATCATGCAGGTTACACTGGTCTTGTTTCTTTTCATTTCTTCCTAACTTCCTGGAGTCTGACTCTTCAATAAGAGATTCAGATAAGTCCAGAAATGGCTTCAGCCCAGGGGAGAGGGAACCCAACATGGGTTTCTGAAGTACCCTTGCCTTCTAAGCATCTTAAGACATTATTAACTTGGAATCTTAGTGGGTGTTTCTTCATGATCTCTTGAAAGCCTCTGAGGACAAGTCATAGTAATCGTTTGGATTTGCATAGCAGGGTATTAGTGGCATACTATTTATGCACATTCGAGCTTCTAATCTACTTCTCTCATCTTGTGCTAGGTCAATTCACTGGCCCTGTTTAACAAAGGTGGCCAGGTGACAGGCAGTCGGGCAGCTGAAATGCACAGAAGAAGAAAAGGGTGGGAGGTCTAAAATAAAAGAAGCTGATTCTCAAATGATAGGGGGGTTATGGTCTAGGAAAAACTGTTTAAATAGTAACTAACTAGACATGTGTGAGAGTTTCCAATCCTTAAAAAAGAAATAAGTAACCAAATGCAACAACCTCTCCTACCTTGCTCACTGCTGTTATCCCCACTGTGTGATGTGTGGCCACCGCTGGAAGGGCCTGGGGTTCCTCCTGAGCGGGTAGATGCCGTGTCATCGTGATCTCTGTTCCAAGAGGGCTGTGGGGCACAAATCAGAAATCCAAAGAGTAGTGTGTTAACACTGGTCAGGTAGGATGCCATCACGGAATGACGAAGCAACAGAGGCTAGCGGGCAGCCACGCCCTCGTCCTCAGCCCTCTCCACAAACAACTCCAACTCAGGCTCCGCTGGCACTTGCAAAATTTGCCAATGTCTGCTTCTCAGCTAAACGAATATCTACCGTTACTCTGTAAGTAATTGCATGCTTTACAAGCAAAGAAAACAAAAACCATTCCAGACAAAGGAAGAAAAAATGCTGCCACTTGATTGTGACTATATTTTTTAACATCAACAAACCCTCTGGCATCACAGTCTGCTACTCTGCACTTGCAAAATGAGAGTGGGGGTCTACAGCACTGTGGTTATACAGGCCTCTGATTCATCCTAGAAGACAAACATGGCAGAGCTTTTAAGAACTCACAATTAGGCCGGGGCTCATAATAGCTAGTATGTGTCAGCTGTTTGCCTGGTGGTACATGGCAAATGGACCAGGCACCGGGACAAAAAAGAAATGAGAATAACAATGGATTCACATGGACTGTGTACACTCAGCCCCATGCCGAGCCTTCTTGTACTATTGAACGGAAAACAGATGTTGCATCTTATCACTGGGTGCATTTGAAAGTAACATTGAAATAGGAAAAATTGGCTGTAAATTAAATTCTTGAGGAAAACAATCATGGCGACACTTCTCCCAAATCTCTCCTTTATCACCAGAAAAGATTTTAATTAGCTTTTAGTGCTAGCTTTCAGAAACAGTCTTATGAGTCACTGGTCATCCTGCACAGTAGGAATGAGGCAAAATAGAAAGCTGGTTCTTGGCTTGGAAGTGACATTTGTCTTCAAGACTATTAGCGGGAAGGCAGGGCGATCTTGGATGTCAAATATGTATACACCATCTCAGCCATCGAATACCATGGTTCATGACCGTATAGTACAAAGTTTACTGGCCCTCTCCACGTTTTTAATATGCCTAGCATAAGCAAAGCCCTCTTTGCTTATTTCCTGACAAGTATTTTCATATCCCAGAGAAGATAAGAAGGGTGGAGGAGATCAAAATGTTTCAGACACCCAGGGAGAGAAAAGTAAAGATCCCATCTAAGAGGCGCTGTGTAAGAATCAAAGGGAAAGCTTCCCAGTTCCTGAAAAGATGCTTGCCCGCCACCTACTCCATAATCTTGGCCAGAAGATTAACGCAGCCTGAAAAATTAAATGAAGTCACAAAAAGAGGCACCACTTATAGGTTTGACTCAACCATTATGTATATTCTCAAAACAGTGCTAATTGATCTGCTGATTCTGTGATTGAAAGATATGTGAACTGTGAAAGAAGTGCTTTTGACAAACACGCATTCTGCAGCATACCAGAAGAATGCTGTAAGACATAATCTGGAACACATGCTCAGAATGCAAACAGTTAATGCATAAATTTTCAGTTTGTACAA